>NC_081522.1:30919019-31219019 GCF_030273125.1 Centropristis striata
GCTGCAGCACATACACACTGTACTGCTACAGAGCTAACTGTGTAGCCTGTTAGCACTGTGCTACTGCGCAGCACTGTTGCTGCTCTGTTTCACGTCACTATCGTCTCCTCCACCTCGTTCCACAATGCCGGACTGCACTATGACTCAACCTGAATATAACGCCTTCACGTGATCACTGAACGCCCTAAGGTGAAAAGCAGACACAGATCTTTTTTGGCATTATAGCGGGCCATTTGCGGGACCACACAATGAAAGGGCCTACTCACTGAGTTACACCATTGGTCAAAGTGAGTGATGACGGTCGAGTTGGAGCTTCCCCATTGGCTGGACAATGAAACCGTTTCAGCAGACATTATAGCAGAGGAGAAGAGACCACAGAGGAGGTTTTTAAGTGAGTAATATTCGCTGGCTTGCTATGTCTTATGGTAATGCACCTGTTAGCAAAGTTGTTGACTTGCTAGTTTTTACCGTGTTAATATTTACAACGGCGGTGCAGAAGTGAATTGCACTATGGAACTAAATGTGTTTAAAAATGCAAAAAAAAATAATTCGACATAATTTTGCCTTAAGGAATAGAACTGGATGACTTACCAATAGAAAGGTGCAGCAGAAAAGTAAGTAACAGCTAGTGCACAAAAGCAATTCCCATGGCGATCCATGACTCTTCAATGGCATTGGTACACATAAAAGGCTGCCCATTCTGCTATTTTGTTTTGAATGGACACATCCCCTCTTTTCATAATTATAATTCTATAGGCGTAACAGACAGCTGATAGCATGTTTGCCTGTTGATCGCACCGCTAATCCACTTCATCAGTAGCAACAAATATTACTGGGACCACAACAGATAAACATTTAATTGCCTAGAAATCACATTAAAGACACCAACGCTGGTTATCACTCCAACAGTTTTGCCACAATTGAGCACATTGACAGCCTTATCTTAGCCCTATCTTTTGACCAGTGGTGTAAGAAGTACCCAGATCCCTTACTCAAGTAAAAGTACCTATACAACATTGTGAAATTACTTCACTACAAGTAAAAGTCCTGAAGTCAAAACTTAAGTACAAAAGTATCACCATCAAAATGTACTTAAAGTGTCAAAAGTAAAAGTACTCGTTATGTAGAATGGCCTCACTCAGATTGTTTTATATATTCAAAATATGTTTTTTTTAATTTTTTTTTTTTATTGATTTTTATTTTCTCAAGGTAGGGCTCATTTTATACTGTTACAGGGTTTAATTAAAAAAGGGTTAGGGTTAGGGTTAGGGTTAGTCTAATCACACTAAATTGATCATGTTTTTATGTTAAATCTCAACCTGAAAAGTAACTAAAGCTGTAAGCTAAATGTAGTGGAGTAAAAAGTACAATATTCACCTCAAAATGTAGTGACGTAGAAGTATAAAGTTACATAAAATGGAAATACTCAAGTAAAGTACAAGTACCTCAAAATTGTACTTAAGTGCAGTACTTGAGTAAATGTACTTGTTACATTCCACCGCTTTTTTGACCTAGTAATAATAATAATAATAATAATAATAATAATAATAATAATAATAAAGAGACCATGGGGTAAACTTCCTTGGCTTCATATTGCCACAGATTTGTGAAGCAGCCAGCACCAAGACAATCAACACCAACTACTGCCTGACTAGCCTGATTGCATGCTTTTCACTGCGTATATGTGTTGCTTGGCAACCACTCCACTAAAAGTCACGAAATAACTACATCGCTTGGCAGATGAATGAATATTTGTTATCAATAAATGATTGCATTTTTGGTTGATGTGTGTTTACTTAGTATGAGACACTGCTAGGTATATGTAGCAACCATTTTCTAAAAGCAGTAAGGGGCAACTTGAGGCTGTGAATCACAGTGATTTTAGACACTCTTCCCCTTAGCTGGAGCAAAATCACGTAAACCACTCGCTTGCTTAAATTAAATCTAACCACTGAGGACCCAAACTCCCTCATCACTTACTGACATACTGCCATACTGTACATTAACTACTTTAGTGATTTCTCATATCAAATCAAAAACAACGTGTGATTGTGTTTGTGAAAAACAACATCACCTTAGATTGACACCTACAGAACAGCAAATGTGTGTCTTAAAAAAAAAGAGTAATTACACACACGATGCAATTTACACACACAAGGTCACCACTGATAAAGAGGAATCCTCCTTTTCCATTTACACAGTGAAAAGCATAGAGAGCGAGACCCCCATTAATGTGAAAACATGAATAATTGAGTTAGTGAAAGCATTCCCAGGAGTGACTGAGAGAGAGAGGAGGAGAGAGAGAAATCAGCACTGGGAACAACCCAGGGAACACCACTCCCAAAATGCATGTGCCTATCCTCTCTCTCTTTTTCACACACACACACACACACACACACACGCACACACACACACACACACACACACACACTGAGCATGACTATATCGAGCAAGAGAATGCAAAGATAAAGATGGCTACCATTATTACTACAGCATCATAGAAATGATGAAAGCAAGATGGCAATAGATAGATATGCAGATGTGTAGATGTGTATATGTGTAGATAGCTAGATAGATAGATAGATAGATAGATAGATAGATAGATAGATAGATAGATAGATAGATAGATAGATAGATAGATAGATGTAATGTTGATATTTTGCTGCATTAACATGAGGATCCCAATAATCTGAGCAGTATACCCATTTATCCCTCCATTCCTCCCCTCTCCTCCTCTCTCTCTCTCTGCTTTCCTTTTTTTTGTATCATGTTGTTTCCATTTCCTCCATTTCCATCGTTTTCTCCTCTGGGATCCCTCTGTAGTCGTGCAATTAGCTCCCTACTTCATCCCTTCCCTCTAGCATCCTTCATCCATCTCTCCTTACACTGAGCACATATGTCGTTAAAAAGCATATTTTGTATGCGCATGTATTACTGTGTGTAGTTAAAAAAAAATGCAAATGCTGTTTTATTTCTGCTTGCTCAGTCAAATATTGTGTCTGTGTGTGTGTGTGTGGTCATTGGTTATGTGTTTATGGGTATGTGTTCCTACCTGAGGCCTGGAGGAGGGCGGCTGTGTGTGTGTGCGTCGTGGCCGTGGTCGGGAGGCGGTGTAGTGCCTTAGAGTCTGTCCCTGGGTGGGTAGAGGCTCCATGGAAGAAGCGGGGGATCCAGAGCCGGGGAGGGGGCCTGGGCTGGGGCCACAGCCGGGGAAGGGAGCCTGTCGTCTGGGTGAGCCTCCGCGGCCGGCAGCCTCCTCTTTTGCAGCTTGAGCAGAGACGGAGTAAAGGAGGGGGAGACTGGGAGGAGGAATGAACGATGCTCCTCTCGCTCCTGATATTGCTGCAGCAGCATCCACTGCCACCACCTCCCCCTCCCTCCGCCTCCTCCCCCTCAGTCCTGGGGGGGAGGGGGACGGGGAAGGGGAGGGGCTTGCAAACCTGACTGACATGGGGGTTGCTGTCGACAACCAAGGGAGGCCACACCTTCCTCCTCCTCCTCCTCCTCCTTCCTCTCCAGTACCTCTACCCCTCTCTCTCTCGTGTTCTCTGTCCCTGTTCTGCTGCTCCCAGTCTGCATCCAGGAGACCTGAGAGTAAAGAGGAGATGCACGATGAAAGAGAGAAGGATGGAGGGAGGAAGGAAGGGAGGGAAAGATGGGGAATCCAGCCCACGCAGTAAACATGATTTTTTTTGCACAAATGTACTGTTTGTATATCAAGGGCAGGCAGAGCTGTATTGGAAAGACACGGAGGGAGAAGAAAATGGGAAAAAAAGGAGAAGAGGGGGGTGTCAAGAGACTAGGATAGAGGGGGAGGAGAGAATAGGCAAGGACAGAGGGGGCTACAAAAGAGAGAGCAGAGAGAGAGAAATAATCAGTTAAGCATGAACATGCAGAGAGGGAGCAGAGAGGAAGAGGAGCAGCAGATGGATGCTGCAGTCACACTGTACTGCACACAGGAACACAGTTATCAGCCTGTCACACATAACAAGGTAGAATATAGTAGTTTAAGCAACATTAGTAATCTTTCAGTTACAGGGTCTAAATATTGAAGATACCTTAAAATGCAAATTGATGACTAGATTCTGTGTAAAGAAAAAACATTTACCCAATTCTTGACACAATATACAGGAACACATTTAACATATTATGGTGAACAACCTTTTTTGTTGTTGTTTTAAAGCTATCCTCCAATCAAACAAAAGGAGCCGGGGGGGTTGGGGTATGTGAGCTGAAGCGCCCCAAATCCCCCCTTCCTCCTCTGATCATCCCCTCCTCCAACTTCTCCCCATCTCATCTCTCCCAGGGTGAAAGTCACTGGTGTGAAAGTAAACGGGCCATGCTCCAATTAGCCAACAGTGCTATGTGTCTGACACAGAGTGGTTCAGCATGGCACAGCACACATGAGGAATACAGTTATAATAAATGGGACAAGATGAAATAAATTATTAATGATAGGTAAAGATTTAGACCTGAGCTCAGATGTCATACTGGATCGCTGTAGTGGGAGTATAAATTTAAATTTATAATACTAGTGAAGGGACAACGACGCTTCATTAACCATTTGCTTTATTTACGGAGCCCACTAGATGGCGCTCTTTGTTGAACAAAGGGCGGAAAACACACTCAATTACCATTTCTAAAGCCTTTTTTTTAAATCAAGAGCGCCATCTAGTGGGGTAAAAAATAAAGCAAATGGTTCATGAAGCTTCATTGTACTTTAACTATATAATACCATCACATTAGAAATATAACATAACATGACTCATTTAATATTTCACAATATTACACACCTTCTATAAAGTTATTTCATTGTTTGTCAAATGTGAATAAGTCCAAGGGCGCAATTTTGTTAAATTTAAATAAGCTCACGGTCCTAGGTAGTGAAGGGACAATGAAGCTTCTTTAACCATTTGCTTTATTTAGGGAGCCCACTAGATGGTGCTCTTTGTTCAACAAAGGGCTGAAAACACACTCAATTTCCTTTGATAAAGCCTTTATTTTAATGCCATCAATATGGCCCGGTATTGCAGATTAAGAATCCTGCATAATTATTTCTTGCAAAAAAACTAAACTAAAGTAACTAAAGCATTGACCAGAAAGTCATGTTCGTATAATGTTTGATCTTTTAACATTACTAAAGTTGTAATATCAAATGCAATTCTATTAGATATCTAAGCTTGAATCCAAATCTTATCCTATCATTATCATGGTGATTATTTTACAATTTGTTTGTTTAACTTAAATATATTCATTTAGGAGCACATGTACTCCTTTGGAAAAAAAAAGTTTGCCTTGAGACCAGTGGTGGAATGTAACTCAGTACATTTACTCAAGTACTGTACTTAAGTGCAATTTTGAGGTTCATTTTATGTAACTTTATACTTATACTCTACTACATTTCGAGGCAAATATTGTACTTTTAGGTCAAGATTTAACATGAAAAACATTTCCTTTTTAAAAAAATTAAACCTCATGAAAGTATATGAAGTAGTTAAAATGAGCTCTACCTTGAGACAATTAAAACACTGCTTACATAAATGCGTCAATAATAATATTGTAAAATTCTATAATATATTTGAAATACATAAAACAACCTGAATGGGTCCATTCTGCATAATGAGTACTTTTACTTTTGATTCTAGTACATTTTGATGGTAACACTTTTATACTTTTACTTCAGCAAGTTTTGAATGTAGTACTTTTACTTGTAGTGGAGTAATTTCACAGTATGGTATTAGTACTTTTAATGAAGTAAGGGATCTGAATACTTCTTCCACCACTGATTCTACCTGCTCAGCATCAAACAGCAGACAGACACAGTTAGAGACCAGCAGGTGAAAACAGTGAAGCATTTAGCAGTTAAAGAGAGATATTTCCCTCAGGAGTTGGTAGAAACCAAAAAAAAAGAACTAAAAAAAAAAGGATATGAATGAATCACGTAGTACTGGTGGTTGTATCTTACTCTTAATTGAAGGAGCAGGCCTCAGACTCTTGGAGTGGAAACTGTTTCTCCAAAATGCTGGACTATACTGGTGATGGAGACAAGAACAAACACATGGATAAACCAACACATAAATGAATAAAATAATGAATAAACAGGTAAATGTGTGTCTTACATCATCAGTTGGGAAGTCGCTCTCATCCACTCGAAGTTCTGGGATGTTGTTTTTCAGAGCAATGCATGAATTTTCTTTGACAAGGGAATCCTATACAGTAAATAAAGGAAACATTATTAAAATTGAGTGCAACATTGTGTTAACAGTACAACATTTAAGGAGATATTCTTGTGTGCCATTTATAATATAAAAATAATACAGTTATTCACCATTTTGTTCTGTGCCATGGTCAGATCCTGTAGTAGCTGCTGCATGATGCTTTCAGCCAAAGAGACACTCAGTGTTTGTCTCAGTTCACTGGATGGAAGAAAGGAAAAACAGATTCATACATTTAACTTCAGCACAGTAAAGGCTAAAGTTTTTAATTTATCAGTTATTTGCAGTAATAATATATATATTTGGATGTTCAATATAGATTTGGTAGTGCTTTAGTATGACATATACATTTCTTATCAGGACTTAAACACATTAACTGCAGTCCCAACATGATTTAGAGCACTTTGTCTCTCTGTCTGTCTGTCTGTCTGTCTGTCTGTCTGTCAGTCTCTTTCTTTCTTTCTTTCCTTCTTTTTTTCTGTCTGTCTGTCTCTTTTTTTCTTTCTTTTTTTCTGTCTGTCTGTCTGTCTGTCTGTCTGTCTCTTTATTTCTTTCTTTGTTTTTTTTCTGTCTGTCTGTCCGTCCGTCCATCTGCCTGAACCTGTGATGTCTCCAGAGACGCAATGACTGTGACTGAAGGTTGCTGGTCGAAAAACATCTACAAGTCTAACTGCTGCTAAACATTCGTTAATTATTATCTTGTATTGGACAGCATTATGTTTACTTGATTTTTTAGTCCTTCTGTGTAAATGAGGTGAACTAAATATATGCAACACATTTCCAGTGTAGTTTCTAAACCACAGAAGGCCCACTATTTCAGTTTGAAGCTTTTTCAGGAACTTCAACTGTAATTAATAATCAATTCACGTAATTGATCAATGATCAGCTTCCCTAATCCTGATTGTGCAGTGATGTCAAGTGACTCTATTGATATATAGAGCATAGCTCCTGGTTCAACCATCGAAACTTTTGCAGTTTCTGCTGAAGACAACCTGCATACTGTGCTCTTATTTACAGTCTTTTTATCAGTGACCGTCAGTCTAATCTAAGTTGATTATACAGTCTTAATAAGGTTTATTTAACAAGCTGAAATAACACTGTCCTACATAAACTTTTTACATTAAACATTTTTATTCCTTGGCTTTTTAACTTTGCGTGAGTTTTGTGGTCCTCTGTGTCTTTTATTTATTTTATTTATTTTACTACTTTTAACTACGTTTTTTATTTATTTTACTATGTTTATCTGTTTGATTGTATTGTTTTATTTATAGCATCATTTTAGATTTATACACTTATTATTTTATTGCTGATTGGTATATGGAAATGTTTGTTTTATTGTTGATTCTATGTACAGCACTTTGGAGACGTTTTTGTTGTTTAAATGTGCGATACAAATGAAGTGGATTGGATTGGATAAATGAATGTTAGTACCTCAGTCTGTTGCTGATGATCTGCCCTGTGTTCTCCACCAGAGTGCTTCTCAGGAACGTGTGTGTTTGTCTGCCTCTTTTGGACACACACTCTGACAGACACTCACACACACTGGCCCGCTGGACCACCCGGGGACACGCTGCCTCTGCACACCTGATCAGGCCTTGAGCCAACTCCTGGAACACACAGAGTGGGACTGGAGAGTGGCCAAGGCTGAGTATTGTTATGTCAAGATGGAGACCAGCAAGAAAGTCTCCTCTCTTTCTGTTATTTCAGAGAATCACTCAGGACCTAACCTGAATATTGAGGTGTAACTCACCACTGATGTTGTGAAAATAGTTGAAAGATTCTCATTTATTGGTACATAAACCATGAACTTCATATATAATCAGATGTTATCACAGGTAAACTGATTTAGAGACAGAATTAAGTTTACTTAGCCAGCCATCTTTGTCTGTTCAGATGAAACATTTGTTCTTTTTAAGTGCCTCAATTATAGAGCAGGTTGCTTATGACCTCATGGTTAAACAGTCTCAGTTTTGTTTCAAACCTTGTCTTCTTCTTTTTTTCCCCCCTTCACTTATCTTGAATTAATAATTTTACTTTAGTTGAACCATACTTAACAGTGCGTCAGATAATTGTCTGCAATGTTTTTCTTAAGGGTTGCTGTTGGCCAAATCTGAAGATTTGGGGGCATTTCTTTATATAAATAAAAACCTTAAACCATTTTTTAAAACCTATTTATTCTCCTTGGCGTTCAGTCCAGTTTTATTTTCTTTTTTTAACTCTAACTCAGGTCTAACTCTTTTAGATTGATTTTTTTTTTACTATTTTATTGTTTTTAGTATTTTATTATTTTCATTGTTTTTATTTATTATTATATATTATATTATTGTATGATTTGTATTGTATTTTAATAACTGTACAGCACTTTGGTCAACTGAGGTTGTTTTTAAATGTGCTCTATAAATAAAGTTTGACTATAAATTAGCCTATTCATGCTTGAGCAGACTGATGCAACTAAAGTGAGATTTACATTGCTCAGTGCAGACAGGTGTGTGTAAATTTGAATTATAAATAAAGATTTGATTTTTTCGACGCTAAGTCTATGTCGTACATAAATTCATAATGTTTTCTGTGCATGCTTTGATAAATTTCACCCCACGTGAGACAAATTTTCATGATATTTTAAAGCAAAAATAGTATTCACATTCAACTCTTACTAGAACATTAAAATCTGTCCACCTGATGCTTTGTCAAAAAATATTCCCTGGAAAATACAAACCACATAAAGTACCTACTGTGTGCAAACAATGGCAGAGATATAAAAGAGTTACTGTTTTGCCAACTTCCTGTTGGCACCTTTTGTCTTGGAGACAAATGATTATACCAGGAAATTAATCGCCTTCTGTAATGCACTTCTAAAATATTAATCAGTAGCCAAGTGGCCGTAGATGCACTATGATATTTTTCACCAGTTCTTTTCATTTTGATCGATCTTCTGCAGTTCTTGTTGCATTCTACGGTGTCATATTTCGATTCCATCCTGCGATGCAGTGGAGGACGTGGTCGTTGTTAACCCGGGCCATGACCGATCCGGTATGTGTTTGTCTGGTGTAATCATCATAAGTGTTTCAATAGACAAGATCAGCTGGTGGTGTCCATCTCCTCTCCAGATGTGGATGGCCGTTGACTCTTGATGAGCTCATCCGCCCTTTGACAGGTCTTGTTTTTTTGTCCTGCTGGGTGTCCACCCACCCTCCTCATCAAGTTAAACCTGATGGGGTTGATGGTTTAGTCCAGAGGTAGGCAACCTGCGGCTCCGGATCCACATGTGGCTCTTCAGGCCATCTACAGCGGCTCCCTTTTTTTCCTTGATTTGCCACTTTTAATCTCATAAATCTGTGATTATTTTCTCCTAGATTTGCCGATTTAAATTTCATAAATTTGTGACTTTCATACTTTTCAAACTTTTTTTTTTACATTATAATTTTAATTTATCACTGATGTATGCCAGAATCAATTTGTATTCTTCAATTGTAAAAATGTGGTTTATAAACAGCACTAAAACATTTTTAAAAAACATTTTAGTCAACTTAAATGTGCATCCTAGCTTTTGAAAGTCTGCGGCCTGACGCCTTAACCTCTAAATTTAGCCAATTTCAAGTCTAGTTTTGAGTTTCCCTCACCAGGATAGCTTTCCTGAGATATTTCTCAGGAGTCTTGCCTCTTATTTGCACTTGTATCCTCACTGCATTCTGACAAAACCATCTTAATAACTGCTCATTGTGAACTATTAGTAATGTTGGTAGGCTAATAAGGCTTCAATTAAGGCCGTTTTATCTTCGTTGTAAGGCAAAAAAAAAAAAAAAAATTGTGGCTCCATTCTGAGATTTTTTCTAATTTTTTGGCCAACAATGGCTCTTTTGTTGGTTAAGGTTGCCGACCCCTGGTTTAGTTGACAACTCGACAAACTATGCAAGGCAAGGAGGCTTAGTTCCTTGAGATGTTAATCCACCTTCATACCCAATCAAAAATAGTGGCCTGTGTTATAAGGTGAACAGTGGGTGTATTACCTGTATGCTTCTGTTGAATTCATTAGTGAGGGCAGTAGTGGCGTCAGTGAGGATGTGGTTCACCAAGTTTCCATCAGAGGTACACGTCCTGCCTGCCTCATACAGACAAGGAAGCAGCTGCAGGGAGAGTCACAAGTAATATACTGTTATAATACCGGTACCATATTTAAAAATGCACTTTTATTTAACAGATAGCTGACATCCAGCCACACCAGTATCTGGCAAAGCCTGGTTGTGTATACAATTACATAATTCATAGAGGTTTTCCAAACCAGTGGTGGAATGTAACTAAGTACATTTACTCAAGTACTGCACTTAAGTAGAATTTTGAGGTAGTTGTACTTTACTTGAGTAGTCCCATTTAGTGTAGCTTCGACGTCATTACATTTTGAGGCAAATGTTGTACTTTTTACTCCACTACATTTAGCTGACAGCTTTAGTTACTTTTCAGGTCGAGACTTAACATAAAAACATAATACATTTTAAAAATATATTAATTAAACGATATAAAAAGTATAATAAGTAGTTAAAATTAGCCCTACCTTGACAACAGTAAATTAAAGCTTTTTTTTTTTTTTTTTTCGGATCAAAATGATATGGAAAGATGATAAGGAAACGCGTATGGAATATTAAGTCGACTTGTTCTTATATTTATCTCATTACTTAGACAGGGCAGATGCATGTATATGTATAGAGATATATATACTGTATGTGTTTAATTGCCTATAACAAATCAAATCAAAAATCAAATCAAAATTACTTTATTTATGCCCGAGGGGAAATTCAGTTAGTCTGAAGGAGTACTTTTACTTTTGATACCTTAAGTACATTTTGATGCTGATACTTTTGTACTTTTACTTCAGTAAGTTTTGAATGAAGGACTTTTACTTGTAGTGGAGTATTTTCACAGTGTGGTATTAGTACTTTTACTTAAGTAAGGGATCTGAATACTTCTTCCACCACTGTTCCAAACTCATCTGAGTGGCCTGTACCTTGAAGGACTCCTTGGCATTGTGCAGCACCTCGTACGCTGTCAGGACGTCGTCCTGAACTTCCTGAATGTTGCAGTGGTTCAAACGTCGAAGGCTGTCCTCCAGCTGCTGGCACAAACGCTGGACCTGCTAAAATGAAGGACAAACGAGACAGACAGAGCATACAGACCGAGGCACAAATTACTGTAAAGGGCCAATATAGTATTTTTTATTAAACCACCATGTGATAGGATTCAGTGTGACTGATTAGTTATTGTAAAGCGAACGAATACTACAACGTGCCTCTGTGAAGCTGTATTTTAACACATTTATCTTTTAATACAGTATATTAGAGTAAACAACACATGTTATATCTATTATATTTATATTTTATTTCTTACCTTCTCAGACTGTTGGACACTAAATGCTTGCTGAAGTTCCACTCTTTCAGACTGTCTTTGATTGTTTCTGTCTAGACACCGCTGAATCTGCACACACACACACACACACACACACACACACACACACAGTGCAAACTGAATGTTACACGTGTAAGCTGAAAAACAAAACATTTTAACCCCGTACCCCGACCCCACACTGGATGGGAGCAATAAAGGAATATCTTATCCGTTCTTATCTTATCTTATTACATGTGGTATATACAGTACATCATTCATCTTTTTAAATATTTTGTCGAGTCATGGACCTTGTGTGAATCCATGTGACAAATTAAATTAGTTGATTGAACCAATTCAAAATTTAAATAATTTGTGTGGGTTTTAGGTCATTGTAGTGGCTTTTTGTAAGACAGTTCTTTCAATTTTAAAACTTGCACAAAAGGCCACTGATGCACCAGTTCAATTCGGATGTACTTTGGCAAAAAGAAGTCCATTGTCCAGGCAAAGATTCACATTTTGGTTCATTTAATTTACAGTTCAAAGCAAACAAACATTTCATGTTGCCTCTCTTTGCTCTGGTAAAAAACTGTGTCCCTTCTGGTGCATTACGTGTCACTACCACCTGCTACCTTTATCAATGCCCAATACCTGTTTGTTCTGGTGCTTCGTGCCACTAGTCTACACACAAATAAATACAAAATAAACAATAATAGTAATAATCAAACTAATGAAATAGCTCCTACAGTCATATTTCCCCTGACACTTATAAACTGCTAAACACAGACACACACACACACACACACACTGACCTTGTGCACAGCCTCTTTTGTTCGGTCAGGGTTGCCGCGGTAACTCTGTGTGATATCAGCCAAACCAGACACCTGTTGCAGAGTGAAGTTCCTGCACAACATAGAACACATCTTTCAAAACTCACACCTGCTTAATCTGAAATGGGTGAATCCACCATGCGTTTTAATTTGGTTTTAGTATTTTCTTTAATCGTATAAAAGAAGGCTGTAACATCAAGATTGTCAGCTGTAATTGAGTTGCAATTGGCCGTGCAGGTGTTTGAGCAGGAGCTCGATACTGCAGCTCCACTCCTTCTCACCACTGCACAGACTCTGGCTCCAGTGATGTCACCAGCACAAGGAAGCAGCGCCTGTATCTGGGATATTTTGGCTTCACTGCCCTACAGTGGGAGACGCGTTGTCCATTCTTTATACAGTCTATGACGCACAGAGTTGCTATTATGGCTGAGACTCTTGGTGTTGTTCAACTTTAGATTGTAAGTAAGTAAATTACCCCTCTAAGTGTATAGGGGGGACCTGGACTTTGCAGGCTATGGAGTCCCAAAGTCTTTTTTAAATCTTATGCACAGAAAAAAAACATCTTTCAGGACTTTATATCCTGAAAGGTAACTCTCACTGGTGAATTTAAACAGGAGGAGGGGTGTGTGATTGTATGTATGAATGACCTCTCCAAGGCATCAGCAACATCCTGGAGACCTCTGGCAGTTACATTGTTTCTGTCCCAAGTTAGAGTCCTTTAAGAGAGAGAGAGAGAGAGAGAGAGAGAGACATAAAATAGAAATATTCTTGGAGAGATTCAAGTACTGAATGATAGTTTCAAGTAATGTAATGATGACATCTAGTGGCTAACAGTGGATTGACATAAAGTGGAACAATTTGCATGATGATGCCAAAATGCTATAAAATGAGATTGAGAATTGGTTTTGTGTTGTGTGCAGTGGAAAATAGATGTTATCCATGGACCTGTGCGTATTCAGATCCCTTACTTCAGTAAAAGTACTAATACCACACTGAGAAATGACTCCACTACAAGTAAAAGTCCTGCATTCAAAACTTACTGAAATAAAAGTACAAAAGTATCAACATCAAAATGTACTTAAAGTATCAAAAGTAGAAGTACTCGTTATGCAGAATGACCCCACTCAGAATGTTTTATATATTCTAAATATATTATTACATAATTTGTATTGATGCTTTTATGTGAGCGCTTTAATTTTGTAAAGATAGTGCTTATTTTAACCACTTAACATACTCTTATGAGGTTTAATTAAAAAAATGTCTAATCATTTTACATTGATTAGGTTTTTTATGTTAAATCTCTACCTGAAATGTAACTAAAGCTGTCAGCAAAATGCAGTGGAGTAAAAAGTACAATATTTGACTCTAAATGTAATGGAGTAGAAGTATAAAGTTACATAAAATGGAAATACTCAAGTAAAGTACAAGTACCTCAAAACAACACTAAATTACAGTACTTGAGTAAATGTACTTAGTTACTTTCCACCACTGCTTGTGTGTTTAACACCTTGGCTAGTGTGTGTGTGTGTGTGTGTACCTTAGTCTGGTGTTGCTTGTCAGGGCTTTGGCCAGCATTTTGGCTCCAGTGTCTCCCATGTTGTTTCCACTGATGTCCACTTCAGCCAGAGCAGTGTGTCCGCCCAGAGCGCTCAGCAGGATGCGCATCCCCGTCTTCAGCTTGGAGTCACACACCGACAGGGATTGCAAGGGCTGCACACACACACACACACACACACACACACACACATGAATACAGTGTGTATGCAATGACATAGGTGTGGGGTGTTGGAGCGATATTACTGACTGAGAGTGAATTTAATGAAATGTCACTTACACATTCTTCGTCCTGAATGAGCTGAGCAATACGATGAAGAACGTCAGTGAGAGCCCTGGTACGCAGAAAGGGAAGGGCACATTTAAAACCAAGAAAATTCATTGGAAAGACCTACATATAAAATACAATTTTACATGACATAGATTTTTTTAAATTTTACATTACTACATTTCTTCTTTTTATGAAAAAATACTTTTAACTATTTTTAATTTTTTTTTAACTTTGAAATGGGTCAATTTGACCCGCAAACAAAAGAGGAGGGTTAAACTCTTGATTGTTTCACTATGGCAACTATGACTCCAGACATCCATCTAATGACGTCAGAAGAAGATTTGGTGGCAGAGTAAAAGGTTTACATTATGTTCCCCAGACCTGGACTTCATGGCAAAGTTTCCTCCCAGTGCGATGTGTCGGAGAGAGTGACATCGACCAACAGACAGGACCAGAGTCACCATATCGTTCTCAAAACCTAAAGGCAGAAAGAGGACGGGGGAGACAAGATGTAACACAGACAGTTCAATGATTATGTTACAGTTTTTCCTCAGTTGCTTTGTTTCAAACATCCTTAACATTTGCAGAACAGTGAGTGCATTTCTTGAAGCAGAGCACAGTGGATTACCTACAGAAAGCCTGTAACTTGCTCAAAAACCTTAGTTCTTTTCTCTAAAGCTAATATTTATGTCACTTAACTTGTCAGTGGCATCAGAATGTTCACAGACAAGACCATTAAAATGCTGAGCCATGTTGCCAATATAACAGCATAGGATTTGATGACAATGATTGAAAATGCAAAAGGCTTGCACTTTTCTGTGTGGCACGTATCACTTTCAACAGTACAAAGTTACACATTACTGTGTGTGGGAGAGACTGGACATGATTCACATTTCCACTTTGACTGTTTGTTCTTGTGATACAGAAAAGAAGTGTTTTACAACCGGTGGTGGAAAGTACATTTACTTGAGTACTGTACTTAAGTACTGTTATGAGGTACTTGAACTTTACTTGAATATTTCAATTTTATGTAACTTTATACTTCTACTTCACTACATTTAGAGGCAAATATTGTACTTTTACTCCACGACATTTAGCTGACAGCTTTAGTTACTTTACAGGTCGAGATTTAACATAAAAAATAAATTTAATTTTTATTTTATTTTTACATGCTACACCTTTTGACCATAAATGCTTGCCAATTGAAGGTTCCTCAGATCCATCTCTGAGCTCTGATCATAAAGATTTTTTAGGATTTCATTCTGCTCAAAAAATATATACCAAAGCAACTGAGAAAAAACTGTAAGATCACAAAACAAGTGATCGCACTTTTGAACTTTTGCGTACCATTGTCAGAGATATCCAGACTTCTGAGAGCTGTAGCTTCAGAGATGTGCTCCTGTATCACTTGGGCCCCTGCTGAACGTAGCTACACACACACACACACACACACACACACACACACACAGGCATATAATAATTTGTTTATCTTCTGCTACTCATCTTTGCAAACAAAACAATTTTTTTTTGGAAGTGTGTGTGTTCAGTACCTCACAGCTGCTGAGGTCCAGCTCCAGCCCAAAGAGACGTGTGTTGGTGGCCAGACCTTGTAGTAATAACCTAGTTACAAAACAAAAACATATGGTAACAATAACCATCATTTATAAATGGTAAAGAGATATTTTATTAATGTTTAATCATCATTTATAAACCGTATATAGGCCATTTAGAATGGTATTTACATATTTTTATTAATGTTTAACTAACTTAATAATTTATAAATGGCAAATAGATGGTACATTAATGTAAGTTTATAGTTACTTTACCATTAACAAACCAATAAATTATAATTAATAGTTTATTAATAGTTTTAGTTGCACTCATTATAACATGTTTAACACAATATTAAGTATGTCAACCAGTCAGTTGTGAACCTAAACTTAGTGATATCACAGATGCTCAATAAGTCTATGTCTATGGTAGTAACTCAGGTAATAGAATAGCATAAGTGGGGACACCTAATTAGTCACTTCATGAGCATTAACAATAACCCCTCACCTTGCCACAAAGCCAGTGATCTTTGAAAGTTTCCATAAAGATCTCCTTTACATATGTAACACAATGCTGGCTAATGTTAGCTACCTCTACATGTTATGCTACTTTTCTGCAGCACATGTAACCAAAAACAGGTAGCTAGCTGGCTAGGAAGATAAGTCGGCAAACAAAAAAGTAAGACACAGGGTCATGGAGCACAAAGTAATAAGATTGTAAAAGATTTAAAAATTATCCATTTAAAACCTTGTTTGAGGAACACACAAGGATTAACCCCTTCATTCTCCCTGTCCCAGACAAGAAAGAGCAAAAACACTGAATGAAACAGACTTACATTGTTTTTCTGCTGGGCACAGAGTATTTTCACTGCTGAGAACAGTTCTTTACAACAAATTAAAATCCATATCTGTTTACTAAAATCCAGTATAGTTCAAATCAACCAGAATTTAAAGGTTGTGTCGTACAAGTATTGCTTCAAACTGGATGAAAACAGGATAAAAGTCCATTTCTGACAGAGCTGCCAGTGGGTAAAGGCACAGAATATTCTGTAGAGACTTTAATATCCACAATTAAAAAGTGTAAAAGGGTGTAAATGGTCAAGTGGCAGAAGTTGTCTTAGAGGAAACAGAATTGGCATGAAAAGGCAGATTAGGATAAGTTTGAGAAAATAATTGAAGAAAAAATAGCGATAATGGAAAGTCATGATGCTGAGAGCTTGAATGAAAATCTTTGCAAGAATCCTTGAGGCCTTGAGATTCAGAAAGAGGAAAGCAGTTCCATGGTGGTTTGAGTTTGAGTAATAAAATTGTCTAATTTGGTCATTTTAGCTTTATCCTCATCCTGCTTTCTTTCTATCTTTCCTCTTTTTCGTGCCACTTTTTTGTTTGGGCTTGCCAAAAAATGATGATGCTACCTTTTCTCGTCAAGTTTCATCCACTTGCTTTTTTTTTTCTTGCTGAAAGGAGAAACAACTCACGTCACGTCATTAGCCCCTTTCATAGTGCCATTTCATGCCAGGACATTTACATCTCTGTAACGTCTCGCCTCCACTATGAACGCGAAAAATTGTCGGGACTGTTGGAAGTGGGACCACTATGAATCGGCCATCCCAGCAAGGTGGAATATTTGAAGTCACACCTCCCACTTGGTCCGACAATCATTGAATCACTGTTCACTGCGGCCACCGGCGCAGTTGCTAACTGGGGGCAGCGTCCGCTACTTATTGTAAACAAACCGGCATCGCTAACTGTGCACAGAGTGTCCGGTGCTTGTTATAAACAAACGGAGGTCGTTAACTGAACACATACTGCTGCAGCACATACACACTGTACTGCTACAGAGCTAACTGTGCAGCATATTAGCACTGTGCTACTGTGCAGCACTGCTGCTGCTCTGTCACACGTCACTATCGTCTCCTCTATGAAAGGGCACGAATATCACGCCTTCACGGGATCACTATCAACGCCCTAAGGCAAAAAGCACTGCTCTTTCTGGCAATACAGTGGGACATTTGCGGGATCGCACTATGAAAGGAGCTAATGGGACTCATCATGCCTGACAGGTATCAAGGTGATTGGACAAATGATAATTTCCTCCTCCCATACCATCACAAAGTGTTACCTTACCAACCCGCCTGAGCTATTCCATTCACAAAAACAGGGGCCTGTGGCAATTCTGGACAGCTGCTTTTTTTAATTCCTTCATGGGCCCCTGATGGTGTCTGGGCCTCCTTGCAGCTGCACTGGTTGCACTGTCAATATTTACGCCACTGCTTTGGACTTTGAGTCATTCATTGTCTAGAGCAAATTTTCACATTGGGAGTTACCACACCTGAGGGCTTGTGGAGGTAGCTTTGTTGCAGAAAGGCCGACATATTTGAGCTCACAGCTCTGACTGAAGAACTCTCGAATGCTCCTGGTCACCTCCCGCACCTTCCTACACACACACACACACACACACACACACACACACAAATAACAGAAATGGATTAGTATTGTGATGACACATGATTCATGATAGTTGTGCAGCAGTAAATAATCTATTAGTGCAGTAATACTGTTTTATGTGTCTCAATAACGCAGAGAGAATGCCAAGATTACAGGTTTTACAGCTAAAAATCAGAATGAGGAGCTGACCTGTGGCTGAAATGATTCCTGGCCAGGTTCAGGTACTCCAGTTTGTAACAACATCCAGCAGACAGGGACACAAATAGCTGCAAGCAACGAACAATGAGTGTTACATACAGAATGACAAGCACACATATAATTCAATTAACAACAGTGACATAGCACATTACACCACATATAAAAGTCTGTACAACAGTTTTGCTGAGTTTTCTAAACACATTGTAATTACTGTGTGACACAAGGCTTTACTTTATTTATTTATCAAAGTCTTTATGTCTTTGACTGTTATTCCTCCAGGTTAAAACCATTGATCTTTAGCCTTTGAGGAGTGTCTCTAACTGACCGTGTCCAGAGGGCAGCTGGTATCACTGAGGTCCAGATGAGACAGAGAGTTAGTACTGGACAGGTACTTGAAGAGGAACTGCGAGACACACACACACACACACACACACACATTATGTACATGAATACAGTGTAGTTATGTTTAAGATGTTTAGGCATGGTTTGCTGCAGAGCGTGCAAATTTAAAGTGTGTTTAAGATTCACCAGCATTATCAGTATGTGTCGTACCAAAATGTACATTCTTTGATTTAAAACTATCGGCCTTCAATTAGCATCATTTGATATGAAACAGACACACACACACACACACACACACACACACACACACAGTGTACCGTGGCCTCTTCAGTAACCAGGCTCCCAGTGTTACCAGACAGGTCGAGGTGGGTCAGAGATGCTGAAAACAGCTGAGTGGAGGATAACACCTGACCCAGATAACCAAGACCTGTGAATGGATAGATCAAACAATGGATCACTGGATGTAAAGACATTTTAGTGAATGAATTGCATTTAGTTTTAAATGACATTGTTGGTTATGGGCTCCAGATTCTAAAAATCACAGCCTTTTCTGCCATTATTTATTCTGAGAAAAAGAATCATGATGGAGAACCAGGTCCATCCCCTGGTCTATGAAACTACTATAATTAAAAGACCAAAGTGGCTTAGTTGTATTGTGTGTGTGTGTGTGTGTGTGTGTGTGTGTGTGTGTGTGTGTGTGTGTACCTCTAGCAGTCATTGATACCCGGGACAGGGAAAGGTGCTTGAGTCCTTCAGCCAGATTCCCCAACTCCTGAATGAGAGCTATGACACCTAGGAATTAAAACAAAACACATATACAGTCATGGAAAAAATATTAGACCACCCATTGTTTTCTTCAATTTCTTGCTCATTTTAATGCCTGGTACAACTAAAGGTATATTTGTTTTGGACAAATATAATGATAACAACAACAAAATAGCTCATAAGAGTTTGATTTAAGAGCTGATATCTAGACATTTTCCTGGTTTTCTTGATAATGATTTTGGGTATTGTCAAGAAAACCATGGAGAATGGCTAGATATTAGCTCTTAAATTAAACTCTTATGAGCTATTTTTTGTTGTTGTACCAGGCATTAAAATGAACAAGATGACTGTATATACATTGTATATGTTGATGTAACCAGGTTGAGAATTAAGCCCTGGAGTATTGTATTTTCGTCACAATTTTCTAATTGTTGGAACTATAGGTCAATGACATGTCATTTTGTTTAGACTGAGCTACTATTGGTTGAGGGAAGTTAAGTCCCTGCCCCTTCAGGTAAAATTATCTAGTCAGAAGACAACACAGGAGTAAGTGCCATTGGTTACGTTTTAGTCCCATAGGATGAAGTTGCTGTCAGGTAGTGTACAAGGATAGTGCAATTAGAGCAAAAAAGATTTTGTTTTGTTTTTTAATATATTTTTAAAATTAATTCCCCATTATCCATGTTGATTATGTATGAAGGTGTTCAGTAAAGAGCTGAGTCTTTAGTCTCTTCTTATGATTGAGAGGGACCCAACAGATCGGATAGAGTTTGTTCCACTACAGAGGAGATGAGTCTAGCTTGGGCTGGTTGAAGACCAGAACCACTGCAGTGTTCTGGGTCATCTGCAAGGGTTCCTGATCTTGAATCCTCCTGATGTTGTATCGAGAAAATTGACACAATTGGCTATTTGAGGCCACAAGGACCTACTGACAACACTTCACAAGGGGAGGCAGTAAAATTGTCCACCTGGCTCGAGATGAAACATGGCTTAATAACTCTTCGATCCCTCTCTTTATTGGAATATGGTGCTCATCCCCTTCAGGTTTGATATATGAAAAGCCCACCTTTGTCTTCGATTGGATTGCCTGAGAGGTTGATGGATTGCAGGGCAGAGGAGGGGTTCTCCCTCAGGGCAGCTGCCATTTTCATTGCAAAGTCCCTGCAGCAGAAAAACAAGGTGACTTGTAAATCAATCCCTGCAAACTAGACTTTAAATTAGAATTAGAAATAGCCTGCTTGGATTTAGATGTGACATAGTTTAGATTTTTCTTGAGTTGTTTTTCCCTCAAAAACTCTGTGATGCATTTGAATTTGTCTCCTTCCAAATGAGGGAATGACAGTTTGATGACTTGCTATATACCCACATCAATGTACACACTCTCTCACACACACACACACACACACACACACACACACACACACACACACACACACACTCACAGCTTGAGTCCACTGGCCTCCAGTGAGAGATCCTCAAGATTGGAAGATCTGGACAGCAGGAAAGTCAGCTGCTGCTGGATGTCTACTGACTGAAGAAACAAAGAAACAGGGAGTCATAAACAACTATGTCTGGCTTTGGAAGAAATTAACTCCATCAATTTGCGCTGATGTTGTACTCCCAAGGGCTGTGCAATGTGACACATATAGTAAATTGGTCTTAGGACCTGTTTAGATGGAGACGATCTGGATAGAAAACGCAAAAGTGGCGTTGCGTTCTCACTTTTTATTCCGCGTTTAGACGAGCGTCTTTAGGGGGAAATCTGTGTGCATACGGTGATGCAAAAAGTCTGTGAAATTAAATGTAGTATGCACGCCAGGTGGCTAGGTGGTACTGTGAAGCACTGCCACACAACACCACCAAGACAATTCTCTTCTCTCCTACTTCTCTTCCCAGCAGCGCGAAATAGAATAGAAATAGAAATAGAAAAAATTGCCTGATGTAATTAATGCGCCTTCTCTGCTCTGTTATATTATCACGAATAATCCTGCTTAACTGCTGAAATGACTCCTGGAGCTGCCAGTGTTATGATCTTATGGTGACCGGTAGTGAAGGAACAATGACGATTTATGAACCATTTGCTTTATTTACAGAGCCCACTAGATAGTGATCTTTGTTCAATAAAGGGCTTAAAACACACTCTTTTTTTAAAGCCGAGAACACCATCTAGTGGGGTCAAAAAACAAAGCAAATGGTTCATAAACCTTCATTGTCCCTTCACTAGTGACCGGGTAGCTTATACATATATGCACGCAGTATATCCCATGTTGGGTCAGAAGACTGTTATTGTTGATTCACAACATTGTTTACCTGCACGTTCACGTTCATGCAACTCACATAGACTTCTGGCCGCCCATACATATCACTGCTCTAGTCTCATCACACTAGTATAAGTGCGCAGCGTTATATACTACAACCAGGGCAACTTGAAAGTCTGTCTGATGGAAATAGTCCGACATGTTTGTTGTTGTTTGCCTGGACTGCACATGGATGTTACGTAAAAACCTGTACGGGACGAGATCAGAGATCAGCTAACACGTTTTCAACACTTTAGACGGAAACGCAACGGTGGAGCATTTTTAAGATTTCCACTCTGGAGAGTGGTTTAATTTTTTTTCCGTTTTTAAGCCCCAAAAAACGCCGTCTCCATCTAAACGAGAGGCACATCTGATAAAATATTTTGTCTTTTCACCTGAGAGCGTTGTCGTGTAAACAGACCCTCACTTCAAAAAATACCTTTAGGTTTGTATCTTGAAGTATATGTTTTTAAATATCTATATACCTCCTTGTGTCACCATTCCTCAGCTCAACAAGAAACACTGTCTGGTAAAAGGCAAAGAGAGAATTTTGTCCTAAAGAGTAAGTTTAGAAGATACCCAATTGATTTTTTTTCTTTAGCTTGGACTGTAAAAACATAATGTGTGGAATTACAAGCCTGGACTCAACCCATTCACAGTTTTTTCAGAGAGTTTACCAGTTTCAGTTCTTTGCAGTAGATCTTGGTAAACCACTGGTTGAAGGACAGAGCTGCTACTGCTAATGCCAAGTCCCTGAGAGAAAATCAGAGGAGTTGAAACAATATGTAACAGAGGTAAGTTAAGATTGGATGAACAGTACAAACCCTGTACAGTGTCTCACCTGCTGTCTAAGTGGCTGAAGTCCTGCAGGTTGAACTCTCTCCAGTTGTTGATGTAGTAGATATTGTCAACGTCCTGCGCAAACAGTTAGCCAGTTAGCCACAGTTAGCTTGTTTTGGATATACCAATTCCAACATTTGCTTATTGTGAGGTGGCTATAAAGTGTCACTTTAATTGTTTTATTGCAAAATACGTTTGGTACACCCAGCCAATTAAGCTGCAGTGCAGTTGGGTCTTACCCACTGAATCTCCTCTCGAAAGGGCATCTCGTTGAAGTCACACAGAGCAGCATAGGTATCAGAGAATCCACCTGAGGGACACACATCCAAACACAATCATGAGCCTCCTTGAGAAACAAATGTTCAGGGGGATACACATACTAATCTGCTGTTCACAAAACTAATACTTCAACTACAATTCTACAATGTCAATTAGTAGACGCTTTTAGCAACATACATTTGAGAGTTAATACAACACAAGTGTGATGAAGTCAAGAAACGTAGCAAGTGCCGTGCGTTAAGTTTAAGCAAATTAGGACGCAAATGCTTTTAGGTTGCACGATCGGTCAGTGCGATATTCATCGTTGTCATCTGTGTAGATCAAGTGTGAAGGTGTTCAGTAAAGAGTTCGGTCTTCAGTCTCTTCCTAAAGATTGAAGGACTCAGCAGATCGGATGGTGTCTGGAAGTTCGTTCCATCATCAGGGCTCTACAGAGGAGAAGAGTCTAGTTTGAGACGTAGAGCCCTTCAGCGGCGGAGGAGCCAGACATCTTTCTCTCGAAGAGCGTAGTGGGCTGGAGGGTTTGTGGACCTGAACAAGGAGTTCAGATATGCAGGAGCTGTGCCTGTTGATATTTTGTAGGCAAGAGACAGGGTTTTGAATTTGATGAGAGCCACAGAGAGATGAATAACGGAGTGACATGTGCTCTCCGGTGCTGGTTGAAGACCATAGACGCATACACATTCTGGATCACCTGAGAGGCTTGGTGGTGCAGCAGGAAGACCTGCCAGTAGAGAGTTGCAGTAGTCTAAGCGCGATAAAACAAGGGCCTGTACAAGGAGTTGTGTCGATAGCTTGGTCAGGTAGGGTCTGATTTTCCTGATGTTGTATATGGCGAATCGACACAATCGGGCAAGGTGCATAGCTTATCCATTTTAAAATGAATAACAGGTGATGGTTAGCCTGGGTATACCCACACTGCCTTGCGCGCTCGAATTTAATTTCGAACCTCCATCCAGTCTGGCAACCAGGGCCGTTTCTTAGCCCTGTTTTAGGGATCCAATCACAGAGCGGGGAGGGGCGGCAAGACGATGACGCGTACTACTCTGCACTTGGAAGCTTATAGTTTTCTTACGGATCCAACATGGCTGCTGCTAACTCTCTTTAGCTGTAGATGGTGTTTTAAATAGTTTAGAGCGAAAGTTGAAAGGCGAAAGGTCTCTCGGCGGCTCCGCTGTCCCCCGGCTCGTAGCAAGATCACCGGTAGCGGGGCTATTAGCGCTGGTAGCGGGGCTATTAGCGCTAATCACCGATGCTACCATAACGCCGGTGATCTCGCTACGAGCCGGGGGACAGCGGAGCTACCGAGAGACCCGCAGCAGCATGTTTATTGCCCATAAAATCAGTGGATGTGTGGCTGAATGACATGAGGGGGAATAAAGCGTGAAAATAAATCTTGCAGAAAGCGAGAACTGGAGAAGCAAAGCAGCAAGCAACACTCTCTCACAGACACACACAACAAACATCCATCTCTGTTGCTCTACATACGTCATCGTCACCAAATTTCCCTTCGGGGATGAATAAAGTAATCTATCTATCTGGTATAACTGATACGATTGGCTAAGAGCTACCTACAGACGCTTTTGATAGACATTCTAAGCGCCCAATAAACGGCTCCGGAGGATCGTAAACCACACCTCCTCTACGGAGAAATGAACGGCTTGTTTCCAGACCAAATCTCATTTGAGATTAGTCTGGTGTTAACCAGGCTAGGTGATGGTAGCTTAACAAAAACCAGTCTGCTAAGACGCTGACATCACACCTTCAGCATTATCAGAGTATGACAAGTGTTCACATGGTGTAAATGGGGGGACCATACCGCAGGAGCCCGGCTGACCATTCAGCTGCTCTTCTATCATATTAGTCAGTGTGAGGAATCTCTGCTGCAGACCTGGAGGAATCTTCTTTAACAGCTTTCTGAAAATTGAAGAACAAGAAAGATACTGTTAAAGACTGACTTGTAAAACAAGAAAACAGGAGTCAACTTCCATGCTAGCAGCTCTGCGAGGCTGAACATCAGCATGTTAACATGTTTAGCAGGTGTAATTTGTACAGTGTTTGCCATCTTAGCTAAGCATATTAGCATGCAAACATTTACTAGCACAATGTTGTTTGGTTCTGCAGGTATTTGATTCTAAAAATATCTGACAAGCTGAAACTTTGGCCGGATTATTCTGCTATAGATGAAAAATCAGTGGGTAAAAGTAATTACAAGCCGGCAGTTGAGATATTTTATTTCTGCAGCAGAGTTCCTCACTGTTGGAGAACCTATGGCAAGTTCTGAAGGCTGGTAACAAGGATCGTGGTTGGGTCCGTACTGTTGCTGCACCTGCTGCTAGACACCCACTACTTTTATACCACTGCCCATGTGTATACTATGGGGAAAAGTATTTTTCAGCATCTGCATATTGACCCACAGGAGGAATACAGTATGTGAAGACTGAAATTCAAATTGTGCATGAAGAATATGAGCTGGTAGCTGATCTGGTGGTGAGCACTGAGAGTGAGACCCACCCCGGTGATGAGTCAGGGAAGATCCTCTTCAGAGCGGCGATCATGTGACTGACTATGGCCTCAAGATCCCCAATGTGCAAGACACTAAGAGACAGAATGTGCCTCTCTGTCTCCAACTCAATCTGCAACACAGGCCATGCATGTATGAGAATGTTAAACAGTTGGATGAATATGGCACCGTATGATGCAACAAGAACTGCAGAAGATCGATCAAAATGGAAAGAACTGATGAAAAACATCATAGTGCGCCTACGAATTATGATGATGAAATAACATTCAGTGATTTACTGAATAAAAAGATAGGATGTAAAATGGAATTGTATTTTATATAAATATTATATGGCTGTTAGAGGTGGTGGGAAAAATTGATACAGCATAGTATCGCAATATTTTTCATGGCAATATTATATCGATTCATGGCCACCAAGTATCGAATTTCACTCTTAGAAATATACTGGAGATACTGGTATCATATTAAACTAGAAGATCTGAGGAATCTATAGGCACCATGTGCGTCAGGATATCGTGTCGGGAAGCTGCTGAAATAACGCTGCAAATTTAGAGCAGTGAAGCTTAAAGTTGAGGAAAATTTGAGAAAATGCTGCAGTTGTTGTTGTCCATACATGTTTGATATCAGTTCAGTTCAGTTTGACTGAATACTTTGTTGGTCAGTCTGTGGGTTTGACTCTCATTGTGGAGAAATAAAAAGACTGAAGTGAGATGAATAGACTGAGAATTTTATCTTATTTGACAAAACAATTCTTGATTGAATTCAGTTAAACAGTTAAATTGCAATATATTGTATCGACATACTCACCATATCGCAAAATGCTTAAAATCACAATAATATCGTATCGTGACTCAAGTATCGGTATAAAATCGTATCGTGGGGCCTCTGCTGATTGACACCTCTAATGGCTGTGATGGTATTGTTTTGATAAAAATTAAGTTGTACCTCTGTGAGACTGTTGATGTTGATGGAGCAAATCTCCAAGTAGCTGAAAGTGCTCTCCACCTGTACACAGTAAATGAGGAAAAAAGAAGGAAATCAAATTCAACTTCAGCCTTGACCGAATGATCTGACTCTGAACAGGTGTTGGTGGAGTTGGTTTGATTTAAAATAGATGTTTGGTGATTTACCCTGACTGGCTGCTTCATTATAACCAGGTAACCTCTCCATAGACTCAGGACCTAAGACAGAGACATGATGAGCAGGAGAGAGACAAAGCATTAGTGATGTGACGGACAGACCCACAGCTCCCCCCACAGCAACAACATGGTTATTGTATGTTGTTTATTCTATCAGGGTTATTGTGTTTTAGTTTCATTTCTGTTCATATTTCACTTAGATCTGCATATTCCTGTACAAAATTCCACAAAATGCCATAAACTAACTAACTATCTATCTATCTATCTATCTATCTATCTATCTATCTATCTATCTATCTATCTATCTATCTATCTATCTATCTATCTATCTATCTATCTATTTATCTATCTATCTATCTGTCTGTCTGTCTATCTATCCATCTGTCTGTCTGTCTGTCTGTCTATCTATCTATCTATCTATCTATCTATCTATCTATCTATCTATCTATCTATCCGTCTGTCTCTCTGTCTATCTGTCTGTCTATCTATCTATCTATCTATCTATCTATCTATCTATCTATCTATCTATCTATCTATCTATCTATCTATCTCTATCTATCCGTCTGTCTCTCTGTCTATCTGTCTGTCTGTCTGTCTGTCTGTCTGTCTGTCTGTCTATCTATCTATCTATCTATCTATCTATCTATCTATCTATATCAGATCTATTCTGCACTGAATCTCCAGCTTCTATATACAGTAAACATATTGACTTTAATATTAGATAGAAAGCCTTTATTGTCCCAGAAGGAGCATTTGTCCATCACTCACCACAAACCTGTTGGCCGTCTTCCCACTTGGCTGGCCGCAGTGGTTCAGAACGACAGGCGCCACCAGACAAACCCTGTGAGGCTTCAGCAGCTCTGAGATCTGATCTGCATACAGAGTCACAGACACAAACAGGACCAGTGTCACCTGGAGAGGTCCACTCAACTGCTGAACCTTCAGCATCTTCTATCCAACAAGACTAAACAGTGAGGTGTGATATTATGATGCTGATACTTTTGTATTTTTACTTCAGTAAGTTTTGAATGCAGGACTTTGACTTGTAGAGGCGTAAATTCACAGTGTGGTATTAGTACTTTTACTTATGTAAAGGATCTGAATACTTTTCCACCACTGGTCACTTCACATATTTGGCAGTATCGTTAAAGAGTATGGCAAGACGAGATGGAAGGCCTCTATAAGAAACTGGACAACTCTTTAAGTCAACTGTTTGTGTTACATCTAAAAATGTTATTTTATTTTATAATACTTATAATACTTAAGTTCTACTCTTGGAGCTTTTATTACTACATTTTTTTATTTAAAGGGATAAGTACTTTGTGTTTGTAAGAGTAAGAAAGTATTGAAGGAAGAAAAAAAATGGTGCCAGCAGCAGTGGTGGAACGTAACTAAGTACATTTACTCAAGTACTGTACTTAAATTTAAAATAAATGTCTAATCACTTTAAATTGGCCATGCTTTTTATGTTAAATCTCAATCTGAAAAGTAACTAAAACTGCTAAATGTAGTGGAGTAAAGAGTGCAATACTTCCCTCAACATGTAGTGAAGTAGAAGTACAAAGTTAAATAAAATGGACACACTCAAGTAAAGTACAAGTACCTCAAAATTTTACTTAAATACAGTACTTGAGTAAATGTACTTAGTTACTTTTCCACCACTGGTGAAGTGTGTGTATTAGGTGCAACCCTAGTTGATTCTATTTACACAAATTAAATATTGTGCTTGAAATGGTTCCTGGCATATAAACTTATGAGAAAAATGCCAAAATATGTTTTACAGAAGGAAATCAAGTGATTATTGTGATCAGAGAGAGCTGGCTTCATGTCTCTGGGCTGTATGTTGGGATAGAGCCTCACACACATGTTCATTATGTTCATTCTTTATCCAGTTGGGACCTGGAAGTCCAACTCTTGTTGCTGCTGTTCTATAAAACTATGTCTGTCAAGAGTAAAGCAATAACAGAAAATCATTGTACAAAGCAGCCTGTGGTCTCTGAATCGTTCCCGTCTCTCTGCTCTGTTCACAGCGTTAACAGACCACAGGTTGAGTCACGTTTCCTTTTTTTTTGTCGGTTAATGTCACTGACTGTCACAGTGGAAACTCAGCTGTTAGCCCGATGACATTTTTGCAACTGACTCATTCACATTTGTAACAGAAAAACTAAGCTTGTTTGCAGTGGTGGAATGTAACTAAGTACATTTACTTAAGTACTGTACCTAAGTACATCTTTGAGGTACTTGTACTTTACTTGAGTATTTCCATTTTATGTAACTTTGTAACTCCTACTCCACTACATTTTGAGGCGAATATTAGTAGTACTTTTTTACTCCACTACATTTTAGTTACTTTTCAGGTCAAGATTTAACATAAAACATACATTTAAAGTGATTTGACTTGTTTTTTATTTATTTATTTTAATTAAACCTCATAACAGTATATTAAGTAGCTAAAATGAGCCCTATCGTGATCAAATCAAATGCTGCTTACATAAATGCAACAATAATAATAATTTAATGAGTGGGTCCATTCTGCATAACGAGTACTATTACTTTTGGTATTTTTAGTACATTTTGATGCTGATACTTTTGTACTTTCACTTCATTAAGTTTTGAATGCAGGACTTTTACTTGTCGTGGAGTAATTTCACAGTGTGGTATTAGTACTTTTACTGAAGTAAGGGATCTGATCTGAATACTTTTCCCACCACTGCTTGTTTGTGAAGCCAGACGTAAGTGTGTGGTTCTTTCTTTTTTTTGATACAACATACATAATGCAACATTGATTTATTCAACAGTTATCTACTCCAAGTTTGTTCTGTTTCAAAAGCTTTTTCCGTAGTTTTATGAAAAAGTAAAATGCTGTAATTTGTGCTGCTGGCATTAAACATTTAGGATCAGATTTAGAACACAATATAAAAAGCTTCTTCTTCTAACATGAAGCCTACACTAATAAATGCAATAATAATAAGCATAATGCATTACAATTCAACAAAACAACAAATAACAGCCTCCCAGTAAAGCATAAAGTTAAATCAGCACCTCGCTGAAACAGTTTAAACAACAAAAATGAGCAATAAAACCTTCACTGAGGTAGGATTTATGACAGGGAATCAGCTTGAACTAGATGGACCTAAATACAATACACGGTTGCCCATAAAGTTAGAATAAAATATTTTTTTTACCTCTTTCCATGAAATGATTGCTACAATGTCATTTATTCTAGATAGATAAAGTGTATATCTTCTCAAAACTTTATCAGTCAATCTCTTCCAAACATATCACAATGAAAATGAAACCACAATTAACAGAGGATTGTATCTGAAAAAAAAATTATTCCAACTTTTTTCCAGCTATATGTGATGTGTTGTACATGGAGCAGTGGTAGAAGAAGTATTTAGATCCCTTACTTCAGTAAAAGTACTAATACCACACTGTGAAATTACTCCACGACAAGTAAAAGTCCTGCATTCAAAACTTACTGAAGTAAAAGTACAAAAGTATCAGCATCAAAATGTACTTAAAGTATCAAAAGTAAAAGTACTTGTTATGCAGAATAAACCCACTCAGATTGTTTGATATATTCTAAATATATTATTGGATTATTATTATCGATGCATTTATGGAAGCAACTTTTTACTGTTGCCCAGATAGGGCTTAATTAGTTTAAAAAATGTCTAAATTGCTTAAATTGATCATGCTTTTTATGTTAAATCTCGACCTGAAAACAAACTAAAGCTGTCAGCTAAATGTAGTGGAGTAAAAAGTTCAATATTCTCCTCTAAATGTAGTGACGTAGAAGTATAAAATAACATAAAATGGAAATACTCAAGTAAAGTACAAGTACCTCAAAATGATACCTAAGAACAGTACTTGAGTAAATGTACTTAGTTACTTTCCATCACTGACATGGAGTACAGCATTTAAAAGCTATTGGTTATTGACACCAAAGATGGTGTCCATAACGGCTCTATTGTAATATTTTCAAAGTGTCATTAAGACATTCAGCTTACCTTGCATGTTTTGAGAGATGCAGTTCATACTGTAGACTTCAACAGAACAATATTATTGATGATAAAAATGCACAAAAAGTCAAGCCGTGATCATACTGCTCCTCCAGTGTCCCACCTCCAGCATGTGTGAGCTCTCCTGACTGAAAAAAACTGGTTGGGAGTGTTTCACACCACATCATCAAGAAATAATGGAGGGAAACATGTATTTCACAGACCATGTGTCCAGGTGTAATAACAGATTCATCCTATCTGAATCAACAATCAGCATAAATCTGTAAAAATCATCCAGTGAGAGCTGAAGTGTGAAGAGCAGAGCAGGAAGATGTCGATACGTAGCAGCAGAAATCAAAAAATGTAGGGTGAAGATACCAAAAGGTGTGGAAACACACACACACACACACACACACACACACGACAAGATGTCTCTGTGTACAGCTGCACCCACTTTCTCTTTTCCACCAATGCACATACGCGTCATTTTTTCTTGCTTATTGTGCACACATTTTCTTTTCGCTCATGAACACACACACATCCTGTTCCATGTTGTGAGTCACTACTGTAGTGAACATAGAGACGACTGAGCTGCCATGCAAGCAAGTGGAGTGTTGGATCAAGTAAAAGTATCAACTTAAATCCTCCACGAGAGGTAAAAGTATATAGATTTATCCTTTATTAAACCTCTGAAGTCCAGGATATTTTGGTTGAAATTTGTCAACTTCCTATGCATTCATTTCTGTCTGTTTAGCATCTTTCAGTCTGTCCTTACATCACATGCATGGCTCCTTTTTCTCCACACAAACTTGGCTATCAGTCAGATTTTTCATTTTATTTTAATTAGCAAAGTATAAAGCTGCCAGGAACCGAAAATACAAGCAAAAGACACAGGTTTCTATGGAAATGTACCTTTTTTCCCCTTTACCATTTATACACACAAAAACAGCAGAAATAATAATAAATAATAAAACTACAAAGCTGCCTATTTGCATGTAAATTAAAAATAGTAATAGTTTTCATTGAAAGCTCCTATGATTGCACTTTCAACTGGCTTTCTCAGCTTGTCCACATATCATATATAAATAAAGTTAAAATAAAGCTTTTTTTTTTTTTACATACAAGTGAAAAAACACTGGGGGGTTGTGGGGCAGGTGCCTTGCTTAAGGGCACTTCAGTCCTTGACCTGTCAGTCCTGGGATTCGAACCTGCGACGTGGTTTGGTTGAGAACTCTGGCGTCTTCTTTCTGGACTTACTGGAGCGGAGCTTGTCCTGGGCTCTGCTGGGTACCAAGACACGACTCCAGTACAAAAGTCCAGAAGTTGCTGATGGACGGAGTTCCCTTTAGCCTGAAAGAATTCCATGAAATTTGAGCAACGGTCAGGTTCACCTGGATGGTGGAGGGGGTCAAGGTGGCGGATCAGGTGGTTTGATGGTATTCTGGAATGAGTTTTGGTTTTAGAGAAAGCTTCCTTGTAGGACCTAATGTGGTATTTGTAGGCTTCCAGGTGGACGGTGATGCCAGATAAGACACTAAGACACTTTACAACCATTTGCACTATTCAGCCTGTATATTTTGCCTTTTATAGGGTGGATTCGGGTAATGTGTGACACTTAAGGTTTCGCTGGTTTATTTCCTGCTTAAAGTAAATATAGTCATCAAAACCTTTACTATTGGTCTACCATCAGGTCATGTGACTGAAATTACATAAAATATTTTTAAATTTAGAAAAATATAACAAAGTCAAAATTGCAAAAAGTGTCCCACATTACCCGAATTCACCCTATGTTTAGTCTGCATATTTTTTTAGCTTATTTTTTTCTATTCTGTATATAGCTTGTGTATGTGTATATTTGTTTTAAATGAGGGTTCTGAGAGAAGTTCTCTGTATGTGTACACGTGTAGCAGAACTGACAATAAAGTGACTTTTGACTTTTGACTTGAGATCTTTTGTACAGTCTCTACAACCAGAGGCTTTTGTGGAGCGGAGTTCGGAGGTGTACTGGAGGGCTGGGCAGGTCAAGGAAACAGACCGGGTGTTAAGGGGGACAAGAGAGTCAAAGTTGAGGGATAGAGCAGTGTGGTGATGGGCTGCCAGGGCATCCACTTTGGTCATGGGGGGTTCAGAGGCCAGGTGGGAGGCTGCATGTGACATACTAAGGGAAGCCAAATTGAATGGTCTGTTGAATCCCATGTTTTCTGATTGAGGCATGCCCATAAAAACTGACTGGGTTGTCTTGTTCAGTGGTGGAATGTAAAAGTACATTTACTCAAGTACTTTACTTAAGTACAATTTTGAGGTGTTTGTTCTTTACTTGAGTTTTTCCATTTTCTCGTTTCACAGTTTGTGGGTTTGTATACACTTTAGACATCCTACATGTCTGAACCATTTTATACAGTCTATGGTCTGAACACAAGCAACAAAAAAGCGAGTTTTTCATGATATGTCTCTTTAAATCTCAGTTCAAAATGTGCATGTGAGTAGGATGTCTTTTGACATTACACTAGTTTGGAAGCCAAACTAGTGTAACCTATTGTAATGTTTGTGGTAGTTTCAGTACCTCAAACCTTAAATACAGACTCTCCATGTAAAATAGTCTAGCTCAAGTGTGGTGGAAGATAGTGGGCAGGAAAACTCAGACTCTCACTTCTTAATTTCGTTGAGGTGAAGACTTATGTACAGTGGTTGCCAGTACACACGCAACTAAAAAAAGTTCAAGGAAAATAGCTAAAAAAGCAACTCTACACTACAGTGAACGACAATTAAGCATAAATGCTTCTGTGCATGCTTGTAGTTTGGACGTCAACTATGGAGGCCTGTGACTAAATAGTGGTAGGCATCCACCCCTAGGCTTAGAGAAATGGTTTAACCCTAGGGATCAGCAGCCAATGAGAACCTATGACTCTCACCTGTCAAACAGGAAGAGTTGCCAAATTGTCTAAATTTTAACATGTTGTCAACGTGTGAAAAATAAATGCATTAATAGTTTACATGTTTTTTTTTTTTATAACTGCCTTGCTTTCCATATACAGTCATGGAACAAATATTAGACCACCCTTGTTTTCTTAATTTTCTTGTTCACGTTAATGCCTGGTACTAAAGGCACATTTTTTTGGATCAATATAATAACAAAAATAGCTTATTAGAGTTTAATTTAAGAGCTGATATCTAGACATTTTCCATGCTTTTGATAATGATTTTGGTTTTCATATTTTCTTCCTTTACTGTTTATACAGCAAATGGTCTCAAGCTTCTGCCTTTTCTTTTCTGTATGTGGAATTGGTTTTCTGGATGAAACCAAATCCTCATTCATAATCACACAGCTCTTCCACATGTATTTTGCTGTATTGACCCAGAAAAGAGCCATGGTCTTAAATAGACATTCAAAGACAAAAAAGCATGCAGCAGTCATGGGCCCATTAGGATGATTTTATTTTTCATCAGCTGTACAGTGCCTCATCTTCAAAAAAATGACATGACAAAGGTTTCTTCTGTTTTCTTGGTCTTAAAACAGCGATGTGTTTAAAACCGTTTTAAAACCACTCTCTCAATTCTCCTGCCAAACAAACAAGCAAAGTGCAAACAAACAAACAAAAAAATGCTGTTGGTATTAGAACAGTCAAACATCAATCTTTCATCTGTCTGTCTGCAGAACAATTACATGATGGGTTGATAGCAGAACATTTTGCCCTTTCTTATTTTTACAGAAGGAGATCTCAGAGCACAGCAGTTCACAACTGGTGTTTCTGAAAGACTCTTACTAAGGTGTCAATTTGACATTGATTTCTTCAGACACTCAGTTTCTTGGCACTACTATCTTTCTGTGACATCTTCTGTGTCCATGGTTCTTGCAACGTTATGCTACAGAGGAAATGGTTCCGTCTAACAAAAACAGGTCTTATAATAAAGGAAAGGCCACTTAACAACCATCAAATCTGTGGTCAAGCTCACGAGGACAGTCTCAGGATTAATTAGCATTTTCAGAAGACTCATTATATGATTTGTTGAATTTGGACCAACCTCTTTGTTCTAATCTTGATTCATACAAACAATTTTAACTGTGTTTTTGTCAATTCAAATCAGGTATAGGTGATCTGACCCAGCAACAGTTGTAAATGGACCACGGAAAGCCCAAAGCAAATGAAACTACTAGACTTAGGCTAACACACCTTTAGTCCAGGGCTGAGAATATTGTGGAATAGCCATCTTGATTACCTACTTAAGTCACATAGTACAGAAAACAGTACGAAACCTGCCAAATAAGAACGAGAAGGCTGTGTTGTACATACATCTTTCTGGACTTCATTCAGTACAAGTTTTTAAATGAGTGGCAAACAGTTTAATCTGAAGCTAACCTTAAAAGGTTCAAGGAGAGCGGAAGGCAGATGTAACAGAACAGTGCAGAGAAAAAAATGATAGTGGTTCATAGAAGTTCACTCAGTTTGGTTGTTTTAAGAGGGGGTCATCTGTGGAAGGAAAGCATGATGGATAAATCACCTTTTACAGACTCAGTTACTGTAACATGTTTACCGCATCCATGAAAACCTCAATTTCCCTTTTAACCAATATATCTCCAGATCAGCTACTTAAAAACAATAAAAAGTTCACAAGAAACCAAAAAGAAAAAAAGGTTTAAAAGTGTTTTACATGCAAAACCACCTGCAACAGTTGATGATCGTTGGTTATTGTGGGGGAAGGGCTGTCTGAATAACACTAACTCACAATGTGGTCTTTAATAACTGTTCCAAGCATATTAACTGGGGACTGAATACAATTAACGGGAATATAAAGATTGGCTTTGCAAAACAAAGTTTGTGTGTGCCACTGTCCATTATTTCAAAATGAGATGATTAAAATGCATAGACATAATGTTAATCTAAGTATTTGGAATGTTCAAAATCACAACTATAATACAATATTTTACCAACTAAATCAGGATTATCTGTGTTTTCTCCAACTGGCAGGGATCTTTCAATGTACTGTATGTGTATGTGATGGCAAACTACCTCCTTCATAATGTCTCATCATCTCATCATCAGTGAGAGAGTGGGTGAAAATAGAAAACAGTTGAAAGTAACTTTATCTAACACTCTGTTGGTGCTGGTAAAACTAAATTAGCAGCTATCTCAAGTATTCCATTTGCATGAGCTGACTGAAGAAAAGTTTCCATTAGAACGAGGCTGCTGGCAGTGTGGATGTCAAATATGTGAACTAAAAAGGTGAAATCACTTTTCACTGACTTAAGGTTGTGATTTGCCTGAGCCCATTCGATCATGAATAAAGAATTGGGGGGAAAAAAATATACAGATCATATGACTGAGAGCAAGTGGTATCTCGGAGACAAACTCAAATACCATATACTACGTTTCATTAGGAAAAACTACATTTATATCTATATATACACATATAAAGGCTTGGAATTTGCAAAATCAGCATAGTTGCAAGAACGGCAAGCGGGACAGCAGAAAATCAAAATGAAAAGTAAAGTAGATGAAGTAATGTCTCCTTTTGGCAGAGCAACACACAGAGGAACTGAACATTACTGCAGAGCGTGTGGGCTGAGACTGACACAGGATGTGGCTTTGGGTAGAAACAAGGAGCAAAATACACACTGATTCATTCAGAAGACATTCAAACTAAATTAGCATTTAGGAGCAGAGAGCAGTCTGTCGTTAGCTTGGACGATATCTGTATGTGATGTGGGAGATGACACAGGTATGTGCAGTAAGATCTTTGCGTGTGTGTGTGTGTTTGTGGGACCCACGGACATCAGTATGCAGTTGATGTACATGGATGTGTGTGTACGTATTTACATGTGGCTTCCCCTCTTTGTGCATGGTTGTTTTTGATGCCGCTTCAATAGTGGCACAATGGCTGCCATTACAAGCTCACACAGATGGTACATGAGGTGAAGGCCGAGGATGTGGAAATGCTAATGTGTATTTGCCAATTTTACTTATAGTCCAGCTACATGTGTGGCTGTGTTGAGTTCACCGGTCCATCATGCTGAGGATCATCTCTGGTGTCAGGTCTCCGTTGGCGGCGGCGGCCGCTGTTTCCTCGTTCACAGCCAGCTCAACAGTCTCCACCCCTTCCCCGTCCAGCCCCACCCCCTCAACAGTCAGGGCCACTCCCTGCTCCAGAGTCGTCGCTGCGGAGGGGTCACCATCCTCCTTCTTCACGATGATGTTCTCCACGGCTCCGGTGCTCTCATCCTCTACCTGAATAATGGCAGCAGCTGCAACACACAACAACAGAGACACTGAAGTGCTGCATTATGGGAATAAAACAACGACCAGGTAGCACCTGCATTGAAAATTAAACCTTCATGCCGTGTATTTTTATTATTAGAGATCTATTCAGTTATTTATTTTTTTTATTTGACACATTACTAGCAAAATAAAAAAGTAATGTAATGCACTACATACAAAGTACAATACCCCGTAGAGTGGAAGAATTATTATATGAAAAAGACCATTTTGGCTGTTTATAGTTACGTGTACCTGTACCTAACTATGACTGCCTTCTACATGAATTCAGCCTTGATCTGTTTTGCAGACACGACCCCTTTATGACACAAGTGTTCATTTATCTGAAGCACTGAAACAAGCTGTGACAGAATGGAAACTGAAGAGAGGCAACAGCAGCGTCCCTGTCACCACAGACAATGGAAAAAACATTGTGAGGGCAGTCAATGAAACAGCTGAACTGGGCCGCTTCAGATTAGGAGCTTTACACACATTGTTAATCTTGCAGCAAAGTGTGCAGTCTCATTAAAGCAGGTGTTCTTCCTCCCTGAGAGGGTTAGAAAGGTGGTTACCTTTTTTCATTGCTGCAAGCAGGCAAGGCAAAGCAAACTAATCCATGGTGTAGCAACTTGTTGGAGCACCAGATATGACATGCTAGAGGCTCTGCCCTGCTCACCAATTTGACAATGAAGAAGCTTTTCACTTACTTATATTTTGGCCAGAATTTTGTTTGGCAAACAGTTGTTAGCTATTTGTTAAATAAATACACATATGTAAAGCATATTGAAATCATAACTCCTAACAAAAAAATGTACCAAATATATTCAAAAACCATGATATGAAACAAACCAAGCTGAATTTTGTAAACTGTTCCCCGCTCAAAATATCATTATGATGATATTTCAGCAAAAGTGCAGTACTTAAATATTACACGTGACCACTCAAAGACTTAATATATATCCTGTTTTCCATGAAAATAATCAACATCAACTGGTCTAGTAATTCCTGTAAGTGTTCTCACCAGAAGCAGCAGCCTTAGCAGCCACCCTGACAGATTTACTGGGTGTCGGAGGCTTGGGGGCGTTCTTTGGGGGTCGGCCTCGTTTCCTCTTGACTGGTGGCTCGTCAGGAGCTGGTATCGGGATGGCAGGAGGGGCCTGGTCCAGTTCCATGCTGTCTGGCAACTCCTCTTCCTGTAGCAGAGATGCTTCTTCTTCATCACCATCACCCTCGTCCTCATCATCAAGTTCAGCATGATCATCCTCTGCAAGACACGGAAATTCAACAAACGTTGACAGACGTCAGATAAACTATTCAGGACAGAGCCAAAACAACAACATGCACAAAGTGTACAACTCTTACCGCTATCATCCTCGTCTCTCCTGCTCCTCATCTTCCTCTTTCTTCCTCTCTTTCCTTTTTTCGGGGTGGGAGCTCCATTTTCAGCATCCTCCACTTCTCCACTGCAGTTCTCAGAGTGGCGCGCCATGGTGTTCTGCAACAGTACACATAGATTATCACTTATTAGGCCACGTTGAACCACTTTAAGTCCCCATGAAATTGAAGATTTCCCAGTTTTAACCCTTTGTCCCTGTGTTAATTGTTCATTTATCTTTGATATATGGCAAATATGTTTCTGAAAATCAGGTAATATATATATATATATATATATATTTTTTTTTTTTTACATGAAATCTCCTTTCTTTCGTCTTCCTGTAAAACTGTTTCGAATGACTAATGACTCATCCTTAGTGAAGGGACAATGAAGCTTCATGAACCATTTGCTTTATTTTTGCACCACTAGATGGCAATCTTGGCTTAAAAAAAGGTTTATCAATGTGATTGAGTGTGTTTTAAACCCTTTGTTGCACAAAGAGAGCCATCTAGTGGGCCCCGTAAATAAAGCAAATAGTTCAGGAAGCTTCGTTGTCCCTTCACTACTCATCCTGCACTCAAGGTGTTTACAAAAATGAATCCAATCAAATTACATTTTTGACAACTAGCTAGCCACAGCTGTCTGATAAAACCCCGCTTTACCATTTATGGGTGGTAGCAGCTAGCAGAGCAGTAGAGAGAGACATAGGAAGGCATTTGTGTTTGGATGGGGGCAAAACAACAAAATTCATAGAATCTGGGGTTACAGTACCTAACTTACAACAGGGGAAGATCTCTGAGTGCAGAGCCATAACAGTCCTTTCAAGCTCCATATTGTGCTTAACTCTGTGCCTACCCGCTTTCTAGTAGTCCGAGCAAATCCGAATTATTTGATTTAAATCTCTTTGCAGCTGTACACCCCACAAATATTCCTTTTTACTAAGAGATACGTCACATTACAGAAGCTAAAGACCCTCTGATTTCAGTTTTAGGGGGACCTCAGGAGTACACTTTAGGTGTGTGACAGGTAGTAAAAGTGTTATTACCCTGCGAGTGAAGGTCTTGCTACACTTGGGACAGACAAAGGCGGTGGGGACGAAGTTGGGGTCATGGTAGCGTTTGAAGTGCATGTCCAGCAGCTGCTTCTGTCTGAAGGTCTTTTCACACTGGCTGCAGGCGTATGGTTTCTCTCCAGTATGGGTTCGACGATGCATGACCATGTGGCGTTCCTGGGACCAGCAGCATGGGTCACACATACAAAGAGCACAGTTACACCGACAGTATTATACAGTGCCCACCAAAACCGATAAAGCAGTCTCCTCCTATTTGAACAGAGCGGCCAATTACTTTATTTTTGTTGTAACATTTAGACATCAAAAGATAAAGAGATTTAGCATTTTAGCTTTTATTTCCAGATATTTACATCTTAAATGTAAAGGGCCACACTGAAATATCTCAACAACTACTGGATGGATAGAAATCATGGTCCCCAGCAGAAGAATCAGAATTGATGATCACCTGACTTTTCTTCTCGCGCCGAGAGCAGGTCAAACATATTACTCGTCCAGTAAAACAACTGTGTTCAGGTGCATCTCATCTCATTGCATTAGAATATCATGGAAAAGTCAATTTCCAGTAGTTCAAGTCAAATAGCCCCAACCAAGCATTGAGTGCATATAGATGAACAGACTTTTCAGAGGCCAACATTTCCATATGAAACATACTTTTTAAAATTGGTCTTTTGTAACATTCAATTTTTTTAGGTCTTCATTTAATGTAAGCCACAATCATTATAATTAGAAGAAATTAAATAAATTAAGACATGAAACGTTTCATTCTGTGTGTAATGGATTTATATAATGTATTATTTCAACTTTTTGAATTGAATTACTGACAAATAAACTTTTCTATGATATTCTAATTCATTGAGATGCACCTGTAATCAGAACTCATAGAACCTTTATCATGGCTGGCAACACTCAACTCAGATAAACTTGTTAGTAAATATTTTTTTATAATTTCAATGGAATTGGCGTTGGTGACCCATACCTAATATGTAAAAAAACTCCTCATTTGCCAAGATGATAAACCTACATAAAACTAGAGGCAGATATTTGTGAATACACACCTGACGGCAGCAGTAGTCACACATGTCACATTTGAACCTCTTTTCGTTCTTGTGGGACTTCTGGTGCTGGATCAGAGCGTATCGTTCGTGGAAAACGGCGTCGCAATAACGACACTTCTTTCCAGTCTCGATGAATGAATGCTGCTTACGAAGATGGACTCCTGTACACATGGATGACAGGAGAAAATATTAGGGGAAGGAAATAACATAGCAAAGTAAAAACTTCTTGTAACTTTGCTATATATATACACTGTGTGTGTTTGTGTTACCCAAGTCACTCTTGCGTGCGATGACGGTGTCACAGTGTGGACAGTGGAACTTGGCCACATTCTCTGTGTGTTTCTGTAAGATGTGCATCTTCATGGTTCCACTCTGGGTGAATCGGGCGTGGCAGATGTAGCACTCATAAGGTTTCTCTCCTGAGAAGAGGATGGAGAATGTATACAGGTTTATTACTTATCCTTGGTCTCATTAATGTTTTTTAATCTAACTTTAAAGACATGCAAAAGAACTGGAAGTGGTAACAATAGGGTATGGGTTATGAAACACAATGTTTGAATGATCCCACAAGTACAGACAATCCTGCATCAATCAGTGTCTCCTAATTTCTGTTTTAACTAGGGATCAGAATAATTAATTGATTATTGGTCGTTAAAAATTTGGTCGATCATGTGGAATTTTTAATCGATCTGTGTAATTTTTTATTTTATCTATGACTGTGTATCAGTACTCACTGAACTGAAACACGACCGAGCATCCAGTTTTGCGGCCGTACGTCAATAAGCCACTGAGCTGAGAATTAAGTTGGATAAAGCTACAGTTTGCAAACTGAAAGTTGCAATAACAATTATAAAACAGAGAAATACAAGAGTATTAATTGGAGCAAAACTAGCTTACTGTATCAAACCTGTCTAGCATGAATTACTAGGTTCAATTTTTTTTTATATGCAAGATTGCTGTAAAAACTAACATCATGGCTCCTTAGGGGCTAAAACATAAAACCTTGAACTCCTTGACATTATCTTTACAGTATCACCTCACGTGAGTTTGTTTTACGATTGACAGGATCAAGTCTCTTTTCATCATTTCAAAATAAAAGCGTTCATTATCAAAACAGGCTTTAGCACAATACAGTATATATATCTTTTATTTTGCCCACGTATGCATGCAATGATTAATCAATGAATTGATCATTAACATAATAAATAATCTAGTTGGCAGGTTTCTTTCAAACGCCCATTCCTAGTTTTAACACAATTTCTAAAAAATTATTTTCATTATGGTTCTGTAGTTAGGGGTGATTGACAAGAGTCAATAATAATCCCATATGGGAGGTTTACTAAAAAGTTGCCACTCCTCCTCCACTGCTGTGCTACTGCAGAAAAGCAATAATGCTGTCAGATTTACCTGAGTGCGTCCTCATGTGTCTCTTCAACTTGTATGTGTCTCTGCTGGCGTAGCTGCAAAGACTGCACTGGAATGGACGCTCACCAGTGTGGGAACGAATGTGACGCTTTAATTTGCTCACCTACACACCATCAAAACACAAATATACAGTCACATATGAGAACACTGCAGAAAAAGATGCATCTATAGCAGTTTTAAATCTACTGTCCGAAACAGAGTGGATTCATTTGTTGGAAAAAACACATTTTAACTTCCCTCAAGTGCTATGCGAATGTAAACTTTACTCTGAAGATTAGTGTAGCAGATGTAGTAAGCAAACTTTATAAACCCAAAGCAGACAAGAGCTCATATTACCTCCACACTGGCATAGTCACACATGGAGCATTTGAAGGGTTTCTCGTGTGTGTGTTTGTAGCGGCGATGACGGACCAACTCTCCACTAGTCACAAAAGCCATGTCACAGTCTGTGCATTTGTGTGGACGAGTTCCTGCATAAATAACAAAAACAAGACAAGTGTCAGCTATACTCGCATGGCATTAAAAGCTCTTAACCCTTAAATCTCTACTGCTTTTTGGGTCTGTTGTTCGTATGAATGATGTGGTAGTGCATACCAGTGTGTGTGTTGAGATGGTTTCTGAGCAGGGTGACCGTCCTGAAGGCTCTTCCACACAGGTGACATTTGTGAGGTCTCTCGTCCGTGTGGCTCTTCATGTGTCTGTCCAGGTTGGAGCGCCGAGGGCACGTGTAGCTACACAGCTCGCACTGAAACGTCTTCTTCACTCCTGACAAACAACAATGACAAACACGGGCCTCGCATTCAATTACAGTGATGGTATCACAATCCCACAGCCACTATCCCTGTGCAAAAACAAAGGCACACTGAACAACACATCTGGAGCACATCTGAAAACTAAACTCTTCACACACATATAAAAACCCTTTAATAACAGATGATATTAGTCCCTAATGACAGTTTACTGTATCACAGTTTGTTGCAGTTAAAAGAACAGACAGTCATGGAAAAAATTATTAGACTTTTTCTTCCAATTACTTGTTGATTTTTATTCTTGGTACAACTAAAGGCACATTTGTTCGGACAAATATAATGATAACAACAAAAATTGTAATATATATATTTTTTTTAAGAGTTCAATTTAAGAGCTGATATCTTGCCATTTTCCATGGTTTTCTTTAAAAAAAATATTATGTTTAACAAACAGCAGTGTCTCACCTTTCTTCTTGATTTTGGTTGGTTTGGGTGGTTTCATGTTGCCCACCACTTTCTCAGCATTGACCTCAGACAGAAGGCCTTCCTGCTGTTCTTCTTCAAAGTCATACACACTGACATCCATGTCCTTATCTCCTTCAGCGTAACGCAGACGACTCTTTTTACCCTGGACAATCAAGACAAAAAACAAGTCATAATCCTCCTTTTTAAGCTGATGACAATGAAAGGTCAACATGTTGTACAAGTCCACTTCAATTACAGAAAAGAATATCACATCCCAATAACAAAGAGACTGACGCCACACAGCTATCTTACCTTCTTGGACTTCTTGATGGCTCCAGATGGGGGCTGGTAGTCTGGGTCTTTAGCCCAGTTTGGGTCATCATTCGGAGGCTGAATGGGTTCATCCTCTCCTTCCAGCAGCTGGTTCCCCACCTCCTCATCTTCCTCCTCTCCAGGGTGGGCGACTCCTCCCTCCTCCTGCTCCACTGTCTCAACCTCCCCATTAGCTCCAACCTTAACTACCTACACATCGAATGCAATAATGGTTTAGTCAATTAATCACTAGGACAAGTCACTGTGTCTGCTTTTCTTCTATAGGTGCTGAAGACACATTATCTGCCTGAGGGAATTATGAGCAAATGGTTCACTTATTTGTACAATGCACGTTTATGTTACAAATAAATTAATAGAAATATATATATATATAGTCGAAATTCTCTTTTAAAAGCTGAAGATGATCAAATGCTAGTTGTTTCTTTCTTGAACTGTGTTTGTCCACCTCAGTCTGCTTGTGTTGCAGCTCTGCTCTCTAGTATGATATTCTACAGTGCATTTCACTCTTACATGCAGCTGAAAATGACATATTCTCTAGCAGAGAAAGCAGCGAGGACCATCACTATTTCAATCAATTAGCTTGTGAAGAATATGGTCGGCCAAAGTCAGAAGGCTACACCTTCCACAGACTATCTTCTAACCATAAGTTATTATATTACAGAACATGGGGCTAATCAAGATAAGTGTCCATTTTCATGGAGTCTGTCAGTACAATAGCGATAAAAACAATTTTAACTGACATTAGCAGACACTCCTCAGCAATTTCAAATTTCCTGTAGTTTATCACTGGTTTTACTTTCTTTGTGGATAAGATAACTGAATACATTTATTATAGCTAGGAGGTGGAAAAAACTGTTTTTCTGTTCTTCCTTATGCAGCCTTTACATTAACGTGATGGCATTCAATTGAGGCATTACAAAAATGTTTGACAGATTCAAAGAGACTTTTATGTAAAAGTGACTCAAACTTGTACTGTAATTAGGTGCAATACTGCCAGTGAGGCAGTTGCTAATTTTCAAATGCAGTTACATGTTTGTTTTATACATCTGAGTTAAAGTCTGTGTACCTGAAAGCCCTCAGGCAGCGGCAGCGTGTGACAGATGACTGGGTCTCCGTCTTTAGGCATGGCAGTGGTGTCTACAAAGGTGCCTTGCTGAAGGGCCTCAACAGTGGAGGCAGAAACAGGAACCTGGACCAGCTGGAGCTCACCCAGACCAAGAGCAGCCTGCTCCTCCATGTTTACCACCTGAGAAACAGAGAGCTGAGGTCAGCACACAGATCCAGGGAATCTACAGGCGATGTTTACAGACAAATGCAACAACTGAGACTGAATAAAATAACATCCAGCTTTCCATGAAAAAGGATAAAAGATGAACAGCAGGAAGTTGCCAACCTGTAGTGTGATGATTTGAGTCTGGTCCACCGTTGTTACAGTTGCTTGGTGAGCTGCTACCCCTCCAACAACACCCACAGCTGAAGATCCTCCCACAGCAGCGTCTATCACCTGCAAATCAACTTTATTTTAATGGACAGTCTGCATCATCAGTGATGCAACATCCTCTGACCGGCAGGTGAGCTACCCTAAGTTGTAGCGATTCCTTTATTAAAGGGATAGTTCAGATTTTTTGAAGTGGGGTTGTATGAGGTACTTACTAATGGTCAATGTGTGCACAGAAACAATAGAAGTTCTATGGTTGACATAAATTAGTGGCAAATGAAACAGCTGTGGATATCAACAAAAACTGGTGGACATATTGTAAATATAGCGTCCGGCCTGTCACAATTACACATTTAGGATGATACATTTTCCCAGAAACTATCATGATAAATGATAGTATCGTATCAATGTGTGGTTTTAGTTTTCTAACGATATTAGAGCATAACAAGTACATCTTTTTCCACAGCAATTAATTTTTAAATCTCTAGAATATTGAACATTGGAATTGAAATGTGGAAAATAAATATTAAAATATCCTAGATAAACAAAACGTAAATAAATAAATTACAACCAAAACAAATAAAATAGACTTTCAGGCTCTGCTAACAAAAACAATCGCACTGAGACAGACATAAAAAACACACAAAAAAGCATGTAAAAGTCGATATAGTAATTATAATGACAGGCCTATATAGCGTACACATAAACGGGTTTAACATTTTTAGGGTGGGGCTTTGATTATGGGTTTAATATCTGTTTTGTGTCAGTCCTTGTCTGCAGTCTGTTTCCTGCCTGGAGTGCGTCTGGTTCTCAAACCTGGGAACGTGCAGACCATCATCTACTACATGGAATACATTGGACTGTGGGTAAATACCTCATACAACCCAACTTCAAAAATATAAAAGTATCCCTTTATACTAGTGTGACATCAGCACACATGAAACTTTCTTGTGTGACCAAGCCTGTATCCTGCTTTAGCTGCCAAGACTAGGCAATTATCATGTCACATAAAACACAAAGTGCATAACAGTGAGCTTACCTCAGTCTTCATCTGCAACAGGGTGGGATCCAGCGAGTCCATAACCATCATTTCAACCCCCGCTCCACCGTCCACGCTAACTCCCACCCCAGCTTCCATCAGGTGCTGCTGGGCCTGGCTGGCTACCATTCCTTCCCCGTGACCTGAAACATAACATTACTGTGACTAAAACCCTACAACGCCTTTTCCAAAAACAACTTGCAGTAATTGCTTCTACAACCCAACAGGCTGGATGCTTTGTAACACGCAAGTAAAAACAGAATGCAATAAATCCAGAATTCAGAGTGGATATTTACACAAGACAAAAGTTGAACAGTTCAAACATTTTATATATCTTGAATATGGGACCATTTAATGTAGATAATTCTTAAGAACCTTGTTCCAGGACGACTCCTGCTTGTCCCTCTACTACACCCCCGGCCTCTGCAGCTTGCTGGAGGAGGTCTGCCACCATGGCATCCTGGCTGTGAACGGCCTGGATGGAGGGGAAGTCTTTGGTGGGGACCTCCACCACCCCTACACCCTCAGTTGGCCCTCCGTCCATGCTGGGTAGGAACTGTAAACATGGCATTGTGGAAACAGACATTATTTAGCAGTGCATTATATCACCCTCAAGCTTTTACTGCCATCAACTGAATTTTCCCCCCATTTATTTGTACCAGTGGATACAGTCTCACAGCATAAATGAATATGCAGATTCCTCCTGCAACTTGAAAGAAACAGCTAACTGATAAGGGTCTTCAAAAATAATACTAAAACTAGAATTACTAGCTTGCAGTAGTATGCCTCCACAGTCCAGATATTGTGTTCATGAGAATTAAATAGATGCAAGTTAACATCATTGACCTTTCCTGACTAAGTGGACATTTGTGACAAGTTGGAAAGGAATTCCCTTCAGAAGTTCCTGAAATATCACAAGAATTGGATAGGCAGATCGACAACTCAATACATTAGAATACCATGGAAAAGTCCATTTCCAGTAGTTCAAGTCAAATAACCCCAACCAAGTATTGGTTGCATATATGAGTATATGAGTGCATATAGATGGACATACTTTTCAGAGGCCAACATTTCCATAACATACTTTTTAAAATTGGTCTTTTGTAATTTAGACATTTTTTTGAGACACTAATTTTTAGGTCTTCATTAAATGTAAGCCATAATCATTATAATAAGAAGAAATTAAATAAATTAAGTCATGAAATGTTTCATGCTGTGTGTAATGGACCTATATAATGTGTTATTTCCACTTTTTGAATTGAATTACTGACATAAACAAACTTTTCTATTCTAATTTATTGAGATGCACCTGTACATAATTCCTCGGCCCTGTATGTCACTGGCATAAAAACAACAGAAGAGATTAACTAACAAGTCTTGTTGCCTTATTAACCCGCAGACCCTTTCTTCACACCAACTTGTTTAACTCCCAAAATGGAGCTGACCCATGACTGAGACTTTTTTCCGCCCGATTTATTCTAGGTTCATGTTGGTGTAGTCACCACACTCAAAAGTCAAATACAACCCTTGTACATGCTAAATTCACGTAATATTGAATCCACCCACAGTGAGTTAGCTAACAGGGCTAAGTTGCGCTTTACGATCAGCTGCTTCAAATCTCAGTCTCTTTGATTGATACAGAGTAACCACTCAATACTGACTTTTGACCTGAGTTTAGTAAAAAAAAAAAAAAAAAAAAAAGGTATGTTTGAGTGTGACACATCTCCAACAACAAACTGTTTTAAATTTGTTGGCACTTAACACTACAGGTGTTACCTGGAATATCAATGAAAAATTGAGTGTCATGATTTCTGCAGCTTGCAGGGTTGTGATACAGCCCTGAGCTTTCCTGAGTCAACTGTCTGCTACCTGCCTGTCCCTGACAACCTGAGGGAGGGAAGAGGGAAATGTTACACAGCTGCACTTACTTATATAGTGATGTTTCTATTAGTGTATAGACAGACTTTACAGCCTACACATTGCTGACAATGTAATAAGAGAATTTCATTCATTTTTAACCTAGACCTATTTCCCTATGTTATTGTGTCAAAATGAATGAATCAGAATTTTAAAAACGGTCCAGTATTGGGGAAGAGAGCTGGTTATTGCTGCAGCACTTTCCTTCAATACTGGACCAACTTCGAAAACGGTTATCCCCATAATTCATTTTGGCACTATAACATGGGTCTATAGGGTCATGGTTGAAAAATGCCAAAATTCACCTTAAACTGTTCAAGACACTTGAGCTCACCTGAGGGTTCAGGCTGCTACCTGACTGTAAACCTGCAAAAGTGTATGGGGGGGGAACACACATCATTACAGTGTGATGGGCAGATACATTCACTCTACTATTGAGCGCTTCCAAACGGCAACAATCCTCTCTTTTTAATCTTCTGACTTAGCAGCTGATAATGTTGCAGTCCTCTTCAGTGTACTATCACAACCAAGTGATATGAAGTGAAGTGGTGAGCAAGACAACTAAACACCCATTCTTGACCAAAAATACATAAATTTTTTTTTATTTAACATCAATAGAGCAAGATATATGTATTGGTATGTATATTTTGTTTGATATGCACTGATATGGAAACCTTTTAGAAATGGTGCAATCAGTGAACGGGCAGTAAAGTGGGGCAAAACTCCTCAAAGGATGAAGACGTAGTTGAAAATGTACTAAATTAAATGTACAATGGATATTGAATACATCAAATCTTTTTTTGATAAAGTAATTCGTCTAAGAAAGCAGTCTTCTGTGTACCTTTGCAGTCACATTGGTGCAAAATCCATAAAGAAAGGGGCATATTCTTATAAATGGCCAAAAAGTCCCCATATCTGCACATATTTTTCATTTGTGTACTATGTTGTTTTATTTGACTGCAACTCCTTCAGAGTTTTAAGTATATGTTTATAACACATATTTAAATGTAAAAAAATGCAACCATGATTACAAAACAGTTTGGAAGTTGTGTTAAATCTAAATAAAAACAAAATGCTGTGTATATTTACCGGTACAAGAATAAAAATGTTATTAGATTAAACACAAAAGTAACTGTCATTTTTCAATTAATATGTCACAAAGAATTTAAAAAAATTGCATTGTAATATTTACGTTTTAGACAGCATCCCAACTTTTTTGCAATGGGGTTAGTATGTCAAAATTAAGTTTCTGTGACACACCTAATTGGTGTAATTTGTGTTATAAATCATAGTTTATGTTGCTTGATGATTTGAATATTTAGTCCAACAATAAGTGAGTCATTTAGCCTTGCTTGCATCATTTGCCTGTATTTACTCGTTATGGCGACATGACTATTTTGGACGAAGGTCCAATGGTCAAGTATATTTGCTCAAATCACTTAAAACATCACAGCATCACATTGTGGTAGAAATAGGTAGAATACAAACAACATGGTGACTGTAAATCGTATATCGTCACCCTGTTAAAATAATCACCTAACTCATTTTTTCAAGTTTTGCAGGAAACACAAAAAAACTTCACCAAAAGTGTAACATATGACATTTATTGATCATGTCACTCAAAGATAATGTATCAAAGGATGGCTATTGGTATAGTAATAACACTGTGTGTAAATTAGGTAACTTAAGAGAAATAAATGACTTAGGCAATTTTTTGAACATGCCTTTGTGACTTAAGCAAGATATGATAAAACTTTATTTTGAAGGTGTGTTACCATATCTTGCTTAAGTCACAAAGGCATGTTCAAAAAATTGCCTAAGTCACATTTTATTTTGACTTAGGCATAATAAATCCATTTAAGTCACACACTTGACATAGGCCATTATCTTAAAGGGGTAAAATCACATGATCTGATCAACTGAGGATATAGGCGATTTTACCATAGGTGGCCGGCGACATGAGGAGATGATTTAGGAAAAAAAACAATTTAACAAAAAATAACTTAGGCGATTATTTTAAGTGTGACGATATATCATCACTGACAGTGAGTGCAGCTGCTGCAGAGTCTGCGTGTTAGTGACAATAACATCTTGTTTGTTTGCAGGTTTCCATGTCCACTTGTCTTCATGTTGCCAAATGGTGAAAGCTGGGGAGGCTCTGGTGCAGGCCTTCATAAAGTCTTTGACTCATGGTAACGTTACAACGAATTTATCCCGACATCATGGCAGTGAAAGTGAGCGCCCAGCACCACCAGGGCAGCTGACGCATCCTTGCACAGAATTTATATAGCGGTATTTTTGTAGCTCTCCAAGCCGAATCGTAGAGGGAGCTCTCTGCTATAATATATATCTGTGGCTATGATGCTCTAGGTGGGCTTAGAATAAGAGACAAGCGGGCGACGGCTGCAACAACAACGACTGCCAATTCCGACCACAGCAAGATGACGGGGGAAAAAAGCAAGATAGATGCAGTATTTGACCATGGGAGATGAGTCATTTTGACGGAACAAAAGTCGTGTATGATCTTTGGTTAATCAGTGTTTTCACCGTGTTGCTGTTAATGCCTCGTCATTGTCTTTGCAGCGTTACAGTCTAACAGGAAAGCTTATACTTTCATTTCAGATGCGATATAGCAACGAATTAGGTTGATTTAATGCATAACAAATATTGCTGTGATTACGTTTATGGCATTCTGGTACACTTTGAGCCGTAACTAATGTTCGGGGCATCGGATAGGGTGGGGAAGGGCCTAGTTGCTACATTGATTTCTTTAAACAAAAGGTCTAGTTTTATATTATGCAACATGCTTAAAGTAACTTCCAAGTAAAATGCGACACCTGTGAATGCGTGCAACCCCGTAGTTATGTCATATTGGTTGTAGGGATGTTTGTTTGTGTTACAGTCGGCGTATATTATTGCAGACAAGCTAAGGGTTAGCTACGAGCGATAACTTAAACCCGCCAGTTTCCATAAAGACGGGAAACAAAGAGCGAGGAAAATGGACGCCTCGGCCTGAACTCTCCAACCAAATCGCCGAAGTATTCGTAAGTTATCCTCGATTATACTTCCACAGACACGCGTGGAATGTGTATGTAATGTATACATTTATTACAACTTGGGTTATTTAAACGTATTTTGACGGGGTTTTCAATAACGATAGAGGGAGACAAACACTCTCCGACGGAGCTGCCCGGACACCCAGAGCCCCATCGTGACACCTAGAGGCCGATTAAAGATCCTGCAAACTCCCCCCCTTATTATCAGAAAAGTAGTGATACTTTACCTCTTGTTTGTGTGTTTCTCTTGCCGTTTAACTCGACCGAAAGCAGAGAGTGTGTGCTACAAAGTTTAACAGGCCAGTAAGAAATGCAGGCTTCTTCGCAGTTTGTTTTAATCCCTCTCCCGCTTTAGCAGAGTATCCTCTGCCACAAAATGGCAGTAGGGAGCTCAGTGCGCCTGTGCGGCCGCTGGGGGCGGTGTCGAAGCTGCTGCAGACACCCTGATTGGCCAGGAGGGGGCGGTGTCGAAACTGCTGCACACACCCTGATTGGCCAGGAGGGGCGCCCGTTGGAATACATTGAAACCCATTTATCACAGTGTTAGGAAAAGGGATGGCCAGGAATTCTAGTGATGGCCAGATGAAACCCCTTCTTCTTCTTCCTGTTTGGTGTTTATTGGCAGTTGGCATCCTTTTCGTTGCATTTACCTCCATCTGCTGGACTTAACTTCTTTCATACTTTCCTTCTGTTATATTATTTGAATTAGTCCAGTTGTGGCAAGAAATCTCAGAGGGATTTTCCTCCCTTCTCTAGATTTCCCACCTTCTATTATGTTTTTTTTTTTAAATTTTCTCCTCTTATAGCTGCTTTCTGCATCTCTACCTTCATCCTTTCCCTCTCCCTTTCATACTCAGGACACGCTGTTACCACATGTTCTACTGTCTCCCTCTCCTCACAGTTACACTCACCAGTTGCATGTTTTCCTATTATATTAAGTGTGTTATTTAACCTACTGTGCCCTATTCTTAGTCTACTTATTATTTCTCATTCTGTTCTATTATCACCATAACACCCTCAGATGAAGCCCCATGAAGCCTTGAAGCTTTTCATCCAAGTCAGGGATGGGCAACTGGAGGCCCGGGGGCCACATACGGCCCGCACCCTCACTTGAAGTGGCCCTCAGGACAACTACATGCATTTGAGCATGAAATCTTAAAAGTGCAGTGTAAAAATGCACAAAATTACTTGCAATTAAAGTTGGTCTGCCGTTTTTGCACTGAAAAATAAAAGAAATCACAGTAAGTGGTTATTTTTTATTTGCTTCAAACCTTTTGTATTCCTATTCATACTGTTATACATGTATTTGAGCATGAAATATGTTAAGTTACTGCACTGTAAACATATTAAAAATTGCAGTTTCATCATATCTGGTTAAGTGCACGGCCCCATATGTGGCCCTGTGGTAGTGTCGATGAAAAATTGTGGCCCCCTGCAGCATTTAAGTCGCCCATCCCTTGTGTTAGGAAAAGGGCTTGATTCAGTACCCTCGGACATAAGAGTTTTATTGTAAGAAAATTACATATCAGCAGATGTATTGAAAGTAAGCATAAAAAGGGAAAATAACAATACATTATGTTCTTTGAAAATAAAGTGATTTGTTTAAAAATAATGTGTGTATCGTTATGGACTGCGTCCCTAGTGAATACATCACATGTATGCTTCACTCCTAAATAGATGCTTCCTATAGGGTCTGGAACCCTTACTTGCAGCATGTTGGGCCCACACTGTCATCCTCCTTGCTTCGTGGATTTCCCAAATCAGCCTAGCCTGTTTTCATAACTTTGTTCTCAGTGCTCACTTTCTAACAAGCATCTTCTAGCCTTGCTGTGTTTCTATACTCTGTATTGACTGTCATCTGGATACTGTTGTGTCTTGCTGCAGGAGATTGATATTGAAGGGGTTAGTCAGAAAATGTGCCCACTGTCATTTATTATTGTGTCCATAACATTTTTCTATTTACTGTACCTCCATTGTTTTTGTTTTTTTACTGTTTTCTGTCATGTCTGAGCAGTTATGTTGTGCAATAATGCAATAAAATATTAAAACAAATTAAATAAAAAATAACAATGTGTGTATCCATTTAACCCTCTGGAGTCTGAGCCTATCTGCCCTTTATATACCACATAATATTTACTATACCCATGTTTGGTATTTGGTATTTTCTCAGCACAACTTCAACATGATCTGACAATTATTTTTTCACTTTAACCCACTTTATTAACATATTGAGCCCAAAAATACACAAAATTTATGCAATCTGAAATAAAATTATACTATTTGACAATAAAAACCACAAATATATTCAATGAACTGTTTAAGACCTGAAAAATATAATCATAGGTTACAAATATGAACATGTAAAAGTTAAAATTCAAATATAATAAAACTATACATAAATTACCATAAAAACATGTTTATTTATAGGAACAGTGTTAGATGATTAGACCCATTTTCCCCATTTTGACAGAATGCCACACCTGCCTCGTCCCATCCTACTTTTACACTTGAATAAATATTTTTGTACTATCAAATTAAGATGATCATATCTTTGGTTTTACATGACCTCGGAACGTCAAACAAAAACTGAAGAAAGTTTCAAGACTGTAATTTGGAGTGAAGTTGACAGCAGCGCTCCACGTGACCTCGTTTTTTGTTACAGGCTCTTTGAAAAAAGCCACGTTATCTGATCATAGACCCCTGAGGATTAAAGGTGGTTAAGTCAAGTCAAGTCAACTTAATTTATCAATGCTGCCATATTTACAGGACATACAGAGGAATTAAATTGTGTTTCCCTCTTATCACTGGTGCAAACAGCAATAAACATATATAAGTGAGTAACAGCAAAAAGACATCGACAAAAAGACAGTGGAAAATTTGGAAGATGTTAATAGTATAAATAGTGTAAATATGGCGGTTTGAACATATTAACAGTATAAATATGGCAAATAGTATCAGTATGGCAATATGGCACAGTATAAACAGAACTCAGTATAAATATAAATATGGCAGTATAAACAGAATTTACAGTATAAACAGTGAGGTCTATTAAAAAAATATAAGATGTATACAGTGTAAAACAGTTGGTGTCCAGTAGTTGACTGTACACAGTGCAATTTGGTTGTCAAGAGGTTTTTTTTTAGAGTTTGTAAAAGTTAATACTGTAGCATTTGACTTGCTATAGTGTGTAGATACATCTCACAGCCATAGTAGTCAGCTCCATGCAGTGGTGGAAGAAGTATTCAGATCCTTTACTTCAGTAAAAGTATTAATACAACATTGTGAAATTACTTCACTACAAGTAAAAGTCCTGATTTCAAAACTTACTAAAGTAAAAGTACAAAAGTATCAGCATCAAAATGTACTTAAAGTATCAAAAAGTAAAATTACCCATTCTGCAGAATGGACCCACTCAAATTGTTTTATATAGTCTAAATATATTATAATAATATTAGATTATAATTATTGATGCATTTTTGTAAGCAGTCCAGGTCCAGTTCTACTGAGTACAGTCTTCTTTTTCAATGTTAGCTAAAAAAAAAAAACAAGCTACTGTGGCAGGCAAACTGGTGGGAAAAGTATTTAGATTCCTAACTTGAGTAAAAGTACTAATACAAATGCATAAAAATGCATAATGACTTTAAATTGAACTTTCAGCTGAAAAGTAAGCCGTCAGCTAGTGGAGTAAAAAGTACAATATTTGCCTCAATGTAGTGGAGTAGAAGTATCAAGTTAAATAAAATTCAAATATTCAAGTAAAGTACATATAGCGCAAAATTGTACTTAAGTGCAGTACTTGAGTAAATGTACTTATTTACTTTCCACCACTGTCCATTTTACACCTGAGCACATCAGCTGGTTATGTGATTCTAATACAGAGTAAGTACCTTAAAAATTGCTTAGGAATAAAACAAAGTGTACAGAAATCTTTATTCATTGACTTTTGAAAGCTTTAAATTGTTGATTGTTTGCACAAACACATATGCCAAATTATAATAATCAATGCATGAATGAAAGGGCTTCTGTTGTGATCCTCCTTACCTAAATATCTGAACCAAATGAATTCTCTGCTCTGTTTGGTTGAATTTCCCCACTGTGAGATTAATAAAGTAATTAATCTTAATCTTTAATAAGAGCTTTAAGATGTTAGAGTGTCTCACTAAAATAAATTCCCTTATAAACTTCAGAATGAGCAGGGCAGGTTTCAGACAGAATATTGAGGTGTTATTTGCGTGTGTGTGTGTGTGTAGCTCACTGTATCATTAAAAAACACCATGGCACATGAGACAATCTTTAAACACATTTTAATAAGTTTTTTGTATATATTTGACACCAGAATGCCTGGAAATATACTTTTGAAAAGAAAAAAAAAAGAATAAAATATTTTGTTTCCAATGCTTATCAACAACTTATCAAGATTATACATATATACTTTCTTCATTCTTTAAATAAAGTATCTCATCTATGTCTTACTGCATCTCTGTGACTATCAAACCTCGAGGCACTTGAACACTGTGAGATGCTTTATGGATGCAGAGGTATAGCTGCAGATTGCTGCTGCAGTCCTTTAGAAACTAATAGTGGTAAATACATTTAACATAGAGGAAGCCATCATATATACATACACAGACAGTGAGCCCCCCTCTTTGGGCCATCAGTCCTACATTATAATTCCAGTGACACTGTGGCCTGTCGCTTATTTTCTGCTGTAGTAAGGAAAACAACAATAAATCAGTAAGTCATTGTCTTCAGTTATGATCTATATAAAAGAGCATGAGGGCTAATAAAAACAAATCTGTTCTGAGATTCATCACTGATGAAGATATTAGGATCAGAGTTAATTGAGAATGGTCTCATGTCAGATGTCTCAATTGATCTAAGGGCCAAAGTTTAATATTTTCAGTAGAATTTCTAACATTAACTTAAAAAAAAAAATCTTAAAACAAATTAGACCACCCTTGTTTACTTCAATTTCTTGTTCATTTTAATGCCTGGTACAACTTAAGGTACATTTGTTTGGACAAATATAATGATAACAACAAAAATAGCTGATTGGAGTTTAATTTAAGAGCTGATATCTAGACATGTTCCATGGTTTTCTTGCTAATGATTTTGGTTATTATTAAGAAAACCATGGAAAATTAAACTCTTATGAGCTATATTTTTGTTGTTATCATTATATTTATCCAAACAAATGTACCTTTAGTTGTACCAGGCATTAAAATGCACAAGAAATTGAAGAAAACAAGTATGGTCTAATAATTTTTTACACAACTGTATATCTGTAAGCCATGGCCCTAAACCTGTGTATAGATCATAACATTCTAACAAGCACAGCTACTATTGGTTTGTTAAGAACATCTGAGTCAGTCTAAGGAAAGAAAACAGGGTTGGCACATTGTACATTTGTAACATTAACCCTCCTGCTCGAAGACAAGCTGTATCCCATTTGAATTATCTACATTAATTCTATACAGTTTGGAGTAAGTGGAATATTCACATGAAGTGAGGAACAGTTCAAACTGTCACTAAAATAGATATATTTTTGCGTGATGTTTATGGACATGTATTACACAAAAAGCAATATGAAATATGAATATGCAATATGAAAGCTCAGACAACAGAAAAACCTGGAGAGTCTAGCCATGCTGGCAGCTCTGTGAGTCTGTACAGGCACAGTGGCATCATATCAGCATGTTAACATGGTCTCTATAATAACATGCTGATGTTTAGCAGGTACAATATTTCCCATATTTCCCATCTCAGTTTAGTGTGTTAGCATGTAACCAGTGGTGGAAGAAGTATTTAGATCCCTCACTTCAGTAAAAGTACTAATACTACACTGTTAAATTAATCCACTACAAGTAAAAGTCCTGCATTCAAAACCTTACTTAAGAAATTAAAAATCAAAATTAAAAGTACTCATTATGCAGAATGATCCCACTCAGACTGTTGTATATTTCAAATATATTGTTGGATTATTATTATTGATGCATTTATGTAAGCAGCACTTTACTGTTGTCCAGAAAGGGCTCATTTAAACTACTTAATATACTGTTATGTGGTTTAATTAAAAAAAAAAGTCTAATCACTTGAAATGCATCATGTTTTTTATGATAAATATTGATCTGAGAAGTAACTAAAGCTGTCAGCTAAATGTAGTGGAGTAAAAAGTACAGTAACGCTTTATATTAAGGTCCTTGTAATAACCATTAATTAACAAGTAATAAGGCCCTTGTAAGTCCTTACAAGATGCTTATTAACATTATTGTGTGTTTATAAGCTTATATAAGTGTTAATAATGGCATTACAAACACCCACAACCCAACCATTATGTCTTTGCCATGCCTTTATTAATCTTATTTTGTTTGCTTATTGATATTAAAATATACTTTATTGCTCATCTATTATAAGTTAACTATAAGTTAACTATGCTTTTTGCAACTACCGGATCTAAAGCGAGAACAATGCCTTATTAGTTGTTAATTAATGGTTATTAAGGACCTTATTATAAAGCGTTACCAAAAGTACAATATTTGCCTCAAAATGTCTAGTAGAAGTATAACATAAAACATAAAATGGAAATACTCAAGTGCATTTACCTCAAAATGATACTTAAGTACAGTACTTGAGTAAATGGTTACTTTCCACCACTGCATGTAACCAGTTGCCAATCAGCACTTAACGCAGAGTACAGCCGAGGCTGATGGGAATGTCATTAGTCCTGCAGGTATTTGATCACAAAACAAACAGACAAACAGATTTTAACGTGATGATGGCACTAGAAGACATATTTGAGGTTAACCACAGTTATTACATGAATGTCTGAACCAATTTCATGGATCCATCAATTGTCTGTGGTGGGCTAACTGACCAACACGACCATCACTGGAACCCCACTGCTAGCATGGCTAAGAATTACATCATGTCATTTCCTAACAGTTCAAACGTCTTTCCTTTTATCACTGCTATAATAATTAATACAACAGGTTAACATCAGACAGTATGAGACTGGGACACATCTATGTGCTACGGATATGGAGATGACGCTCCACTAATGGTGCTCAACGAATGAAAAAGGCAGAGTGGCAACATCACAGTCAGCAGTGACACTATGAAACTAATAACAGGAACAACTGTCTGTAGTCAACAGGGGCCGGACATTTTGGCATTTTCACTGACAGTGGTAAGCTCAGTGTGGACGATTCAACTCCTTTGAACTGCTGCCACTCTTTACAGAATTATACCAGTGTTTTCACATGTTTTTTTTTACACATTCATGAATTTTTGCTGGCAATTATCCCAATATTGAAGCGTTGTACATTTTTTTAACTTGTACAGTATCATTATCAAGTTACAGTGCTGACATTTGCTTGAGTTTGGTGATCCCTCACAGTGAACATTAGCTCTTTGTTTCAATGTTACATTACTGTTGTAGACATGATGTTTTCTCAGAGGGAGAAAAAACAGATGAACATTTTAAATGGAGTTTTTTATTACTATTTTATTGTTTTAGTACTATTTCTTTGTTTTATTTATTATTATGTTTGCGCATGATTTTATTGTATTTTAATAACTGTACAGCACTTTGATCAACTGAGGTTGTTTTAAATAAATACACTTTGACTTGACTTGAAAAATCAAAGACTATTAGCTTTGCTTTATAATGAACCCAAATTGCATCCACCAAAGTTTTAAAAAAAGGAGCAAATTATGACATCATCCCCAACTCTTAATTAGAATCTCATAATAACGAGATAGATCACAATTATGGTAAATATCTCAAAGGAGTGAGGTCCTATTTCATAATTATGAAGATGTTGCTGTCATAAATATAAAATAAACTTATTATGAATAAAGGTATTGTGATTTAAAAAGGGGCAAAATCAGTCTTCACTGTATTTCTTTGGGAAGTGTAATGGGTAAGCAGCATTGTAAAGACTTGTTATTTTCAGCAAATGGCACAAACATGCAGAAACACTGGTATGACCCTATAATAACTTATATTTCCAAGTCTGGTGGCAATTTACTTGAAATACAACCCAGTTGTTTCATATTTATTACCATTAAATGTTTTAGGATGCCAACACTAACACAGCTAGACATGAAAAAAATCATATTCTTTCTCCTTCCTTCAAGTTTCAACTGTTATTCATGTGAATTTAAAGTAAACTGATCCCAGACCTGGATGGAGCAATCTATCTCTACCCAGTAATCCTCTACAGCAGTGTGTGACAGGAATGCAAACAGACCCCTTTTACAGCAGATATGTCATGCAGTGGTACAGTTTAGTCATACAATTAATCAATTAGCAATCTAATTGATTGGTTGAATGACTGAAAATAACATTTTTACTCATAACAGTAAAAAACGCATCTTATTCAACAAACTTTACATTTACAAATCAAGACTCTGCTAAGATAAAAACAGTTTATCATCACACAATTGAATTCCAGTGGCATATAGTTATATGTATTTCCATAAAGGATAAGATATGTCATTATTGTAAAGAGTAATGGCACTGAATTGCTTAAACCATTCTCTGTGCAGAAGCAGCAACGTGTTTTCGACAGTCTCAAGCTTTCATACAGAACTACATTGTTTGCCTTTACTTTAAATCTATTGCCCACATATTGACAGAATTAAACATAAGGGCCAGCAATAGAGGAAATGAAAAACATTCATTTTTAACCTTTGAAGTGGAAGACATTTCACAGTTAATTAGCCAGCAGTAGCAGGGATATATGTGTTTTGAGCTCTCCAGTATCTGTCCCTGCATCAACATGTCATCCTGAGCAACACCGTGAAGCCCCCACCTGCTCACACATCTCATGTAGATTTGGCTCAAAGGACTCCAGCATATCAACAAATACAATCCAATAAAAAATCTCATTCATTTTTTTTTGCTTCCCTGGGCGTGGCTCTGCAACAACAACACAGTCTGTGATCTACAGGACAACCTCTAAACAGACTACTTCTTCTCCACTGCAGAATGGACCCACTCAGATTGTTTTATATATTCCAAATATATTATTTGTGATGCATTCATATAAGCAGTGTTTGTATTTTCTTAAGGTAGGGCTCATTTAACTTCTTAATATACTGTTATGAGGTTTAATTAAATCTCGACCTGAAAAGTAAATAAAGCTGTAACTAAAGTACAATATTTGCCTAAAATGTAGTGGAGTAGAAGTATTAAGTAAAAAAATACTCAAGTAAAGTACAAGTACCTCAAAACTGTACTTAATTACAGTACTTGAGTAAATGTACTTAGTTACATTCCACCACTGGTTATAGCCATAATGGAGAGGGGCAATGATTCAGTCAAATCATTTTAAACTAATAATTCAGACTGATGCTTCTGTCCCTATGGAGATTAATGGGTTCACAATGTAATTAGTGTGAAAGGAATTAAAAAATGGAAAGTTGAGAATATCTATATTTTGAAAACAAAGCAATACTTCCTATTTAAATGATAGATCACAGTGTCTATGCAGGCATGGTGACTTCCTCTACAGTTTTAGCTTATCCCTTCTTAAGTGTATTGCATGTCAGGCTGGAGAGGTTGATTGTGGTCTCAGACTTTAGTCTCTTTCAGGTGTTTAGACTCATACTTTTGAGTAGGGCTGGGCAATATATTGACAGAGATTTATTTTTTAAATGTGATATGGAATTAAAAAAAATCTCTTTATAAATAAATGCTGCCCTTACTAGGGTTTGTCATTAATTATTTTGTAATGTCATTGTTTTTTCATATAAATATGTTTATTTCAGAAAAAGATTGGCCTATTTTATTTCATAGGCTATTTATATTTAAGATATCTTTTATTTAAATGTGCACTTTATGGACCTGGATTTTTTTTTAATTTTTTTTTTTTTTTAAAGGTACTCGTGTTGTTATACAGTATTTATGTTCACTTAAATAAACGGTTTCAATAAAACTACTTGTGACATGTCATATTTGGCTTTGACTTTGACTGAACATTTGCTCTCACGTTGCGATATAAATATCGGGATATATATTGTATATCAATTCTCAGCCTAAATGTATTGGGAGATGACTTTTGGTCCATATCGCCCAGCCCTACTTTTGAGTGAAGTTCTGCTGTCAATTGTCCAAACTAAGACACACTAACTTCTTTAATATCACGCTCACTGCTCTGCACTGTGCAGGTAATCCCTCTCGTCATCAATATTTCTTTGCCAACCAAGCATCATTTTAAACATGTACGTTTGTACAAATATATGTGGACAGACATCATACTGTTATAGTTAGCTTGTAACATTGTGCAAGAACATTTTTGTTTCTAATACTATTCAATTTCTAGGAGTAGTAACCACAAATCACAGTTGGCAATTAATGCAACATTTAGGCAGATTTACAAACAGCAGTGAAGGATACTGAATGGGCACGGTTTTATTTTTGGGTCTGTGTTGATATGGTTTAATGTGGACTTGGCCTTGACTCAGTAACAAAACTCGTCTTAAGTAGTCTTGACTACAGCCTTGGTGCAGGTCACCACAGCCATCTGGCAAAAACTGAAATCAACGAGCATGAGTAGAGCTAACGGCTACAGTAAAGGCAGAATTGTATGAGAAAATATATTGAAGGAATGTCACTTGACGGAACAAACTGTCCATCAGGAGCAGAATTGTTCCAAAAAACACTTTTAGCCTAATCTAGAGGCAGCAGCAGTGTCCATTCAGAGGGGTAACATTACACTGTAGAATAGGATTTTTATGCCTACTGGTTCACTGTGTAACCAGTCAAGAGAGTCAAAGTGGTAAAACTCATCAAAAATACAAGAAACTCAACATTTTGGGCACTTAGTAGGCTATGAAAATGTGAATTATCTAAAAAAGTGACTTTAAATAGCTTTCAAGACTGTGACTGGAAGGAGTTTGTCCACTTGTTTGACTTGAATTTGCCTCAGGTCAATGCAGACGTGTCTCCGTCCTCTTCAATGCACCACAACTTCATCCCTCACTGTCCATTTCATCCTTCTACTCCTCCCTTTATCCATCCTTCTATTCAAGCCTGCTTACAACCCCCATTCCGAAGAAGTTGGGACGCAAATAATTAGTGAAGGTACAACGAAGCTTCATGAACCATTTGCTTTATTTACAGAGCCCACTAGATGGCGCTGACATTCAACAAAGGGCTGAAAACACACTCAATCATTGCTAAAGCCTTTTTTAAGCCAAAACCGCCATCTAGTGGGGTCAAAAAATAAAGTAAATGGTTCACAAAGCCTCGTTGTCCCTTCACTACAAATTATCATCAGATTCAGAGTTTATATTTATAAAACCAACAGTTTGAACATTAACCTCTCAAGCCCACCTGCCCGGGTAGTTTTAGGAGTAGGGGAAGGGTCAGGAGTTAACCAAAAAAAAAAAGCATCCAAAGCTTATAACAGAAGAACTGCAAGGCCAAAATGCATGTATGAGGCTTCATTAAAAAGGTAGCATCTGTTTAGCATATGGTTAAAACATTTGGTTTGGTTTGTTTTAACTAGTGAAGGGACAATGAAGATTCGTGAGCCAATTGCCTTATTTTTTGACCCCACTAGGTGGCGTTCTTGGCTAAAAAAAGGCTTTAGCAATGGCAATTGAGTGTGTTTTCAGCCCTTTGTTGAACAAAGAGCGCCATCTAGTGGACTCCATAAATAAAGCAAATGGTTCACGAAGCTTCGTTGTCCCTTCACCAGTTTTAACCTCCTTACCTGCTGGCTGGCAGGTGGGTTTTAAGAGGTTAACTATATTTTCTTAGTACAGTTTTTAATTGAATATATGTCCCAAAGGATTATTTCATTATTGTATTCTGTCCCAACTTTTTTGGAATCAGGGTTGAACATTGTACATCCTTCCCAGCATCTTTACAGTCCAACTGAGTATTTAGCACAGGCTGAGAAACATAAAGTGGTGTGTTTGTAGCTTACTGGCTGCAAATGTTTGCCAGTGTTTCTATCCTTGATGTATTATTGCAATCTCTCCAACAGTGTACATACTATATGCCATACACTATATGTCTCTCTGTATCTTTTAGTGGTATTAAAGGGTTAGAAGGAAAACCTACTGTGTATTCTCATTGTGACATTGTGTTAAAGCACTGCCAAAACACAACACATATTGTGTTGCTGACTTTCTAGTTTTGTTGTGTGTCTGTGTGTGTGTGTGTGCGTGTGTGTGTGTGTGTGCGTGTGTGTAGTGTTAGAAAGCTGTGCTGGCCATGCTTCCTGGAGCGAAGAGTTTGGGTATGCTGTCCTGAGACGTCTCCACGTGTCTGTGGGCCATCTTCCCCTCCTCGCCTGCTCCACATGATTAATTGAAGAACAAAAAAAAAAAGTGGAATGAAAGAACGGACTAATGAATGAATGAGTCATCACAGGTGGCATACACCATTCTCTCCACAGACATTTGTGTTGGACAAAGTCAACTGGCAGAAACAAGATGTATATTTCTTATTTCTGCCTTAACTGTTGTCTTGTGTTACAAATATATGGATGAATGGAACGAAAAAAAAAAACAAAAAAAAAACAAAGACAAATTTTAAGTCACCATTGTTGGATATACATATACAGTTGCAAGAAACAGTAAGAGAACCCTTTGAAATGATCTAGTATTCTGTATTAATTTTTCATAAAATGTGATCTGATCTGCATCTAAGTCCCAAGTATAGACAAACACAATGTGCTTAACCTAATACCACACAAACAATAATAATATTTCATGTTTTTATTGAAAAAAAAAACAACATTAAAAATTCATAGTGCTGGTGGAAAAAGTAAGTGAACCCTTGATTTAATAACTAGTCGAACCTCCAGCAATAACCTCAACCAAACGTATCTAATAGCTGCTGATCAGACCTTTACAAGGTTCAGGAGGAATTATGGACTGTTGAATATCTAAAGTCTTTGAGATTACTTTGTGACCCTTTACAGTCTGATGCAAATCAACAATTCTTGTTTCCAGGTCTTCGGAGATCTCTTTTTTGTGAGGCATGGTTCACTTCAGCAGATGCTTCTTGTGAATAGCAAACTCAAAAAGTTTGAGGGTTTTTTACAGGTCAAAGTAGCTCTACACCTCACTCAGATCTCATTTCATTGTAAGGGCTCCAAGTTTGCTAACTCATGACTCCAATTATCTCTTAATGGAGTCATTAGCTAAAGGGTTCACTAACTTTTTCTACCAGCATTATGAATGTTTCATGGATATATTCAATAAAGACATGAACTATTATTATTGTTTGTGTGGTATTGGGTTAAGCACACTGTGTTTGTCCATACTTGGGACTTAGATGCAGACCAGATCACATTTTATGACAAATTAATGCAGAAAACTAGGTAATTTCAAAGGGTTCAAATACTTTTTCTTGCAACAGTATAACAAGTGCATCTTATAATCTCTGTTAGATATAGGTAAGAGTTTATCCAAGAAATGTATTAATTAGCTGTTATTCTAACTAATATGATGATTTTTATTACCGAGCACTAGCAGCACTTGTTTGGCAGCATCGCGGACTTCGTCCTTGTCCGTCCGACACAGATACACCAGCTGGTCAATACTTTCTTTGGCCTGAAATAACAACACATGGAATCCGGTGGTCAGCATGATGAGGATACAATGTATTAAGCAGTACAGACAAGCTGCACACAGACAGAATTTTATGAACATTACATTCACCACTAGCATGCCATCCAGTAGATGTTTTCTTCAACAGTGTAGGATAACAGCATGAACTCTAGAGGTGTAAATCAGCATATCGGCCCCAAAATTCGATTTTAACCCGATACTTGAGTCACAATACAATATTATTGCGATTTTGAGTTTAGTGTGAATTTAATTCTGTGGACACAAAATGCAGTTAATCAAGAATTGTTTTGTCAAATAAGAGAAAATTCTCACTATGAAAAAAGCCTAACTTTGCAGTGTTATTTTGACAACTTCCCAACACGATATCCTGACCATGGTGCCTATAGATCCCTTAGATCTTCTAGTTATGCCTGCTATGGCCTCCGAAAAAAAGAAGAAGGTAAAAATACTTATGGTCCGTCGGAAAGCTAAATATTGATACTTGGTGGCCATTAATCAATATAATATTGCCACCCAAAATATCATGATACTATGCGGTATAATTTTTTTCTCCCACCTCTAATGAACTCTGTATGTGTTCTTACCTTGAGGCAAGCTAAGGCTTTGCATCCACACACTCTGGTATTCACGTTTTCATCTTCCAGCAGCTCCAAACAGCTGACCAAAGCCTGAGGAGGAGAATATACACACTGTTGACCAAATACATACAGGTGTGTTGAAATCATTTAATCATAATTAAAAGGATTATCACTCAAAACGAAGTTATCAAAAAAATTGGAGAGAGTATGTCAAAAGTAGGGTTGTCACGATACTAAAATTTTCCACTCGATACCGATACTCAGGAAAATATTCGATACTCGATACCATTTTCGATACCACAAATGTAAAAACAAAGACCCCAAAATTTATTATTAACAAGAAAAATGCAAAATGTAAAAATGAACAGAACCACAGGTTAAATATTTATAATAAAAAACAGTTGTGCAAAAAGAAACTGCAACTATGATAACAAGCTTCAGATGCTCGATACTTTTGAAAATCAGTATTGTATCCGGATACAACGTTTTAGTATCGATACTTTTTTTTTGAGTATTGATACTTTTGACAACCCTAGTCAAAAGAGATTCAGGTCAGAGAAAATGTAACAAAATATCAATAACAAATAAATGTCAAATATTTAAAAAATATGGTATATTCTACACACAGTGAAACAGTGAATGTTTGAAACATACTGCACACACATATGTAAGCACTCTCTCCTCCTCTCACCTGCTCTCTCTGTTTGGGCTGGGCAGCCAGGCTCCTCAGTATCGAGCTGGCGGAGGCTGACACTTTGCCTCGAGGGTCTTTCAGTAATTTGGCCACAGCGTGAAGTCCTTCCCTCCTCAGGCTGCACTCTGCAGGACGCCGCAGAGCGTGGACGATCACATCCTGGTTACCTGACGCCAGGCTCTGCACCAGCCACACTGTAGGAGGGAGGTTATCACTGTTTATCACTGCATTCACATAGCTGTGTGTGTGTGTGTGTGTGTTTGTATGTGTGTGTGTGTGTGTGTGTGTGTGTGTGTGTGTGTGTGTTAAAAGTACAAAAGTATCAGCATCAAAAAGCACTTAAAGTATCAAAAGTAAAAGTACTTGTTATGCAGAATGGACCCACACAGATTATTTTATATATTCCAAATATATTATTAGATTATTATTGTTGGTGCATTTATGTAAGGAGCGTTTGACTGCTGTCAATGTAGGGTTAATTTTAACTATTTAATGTTTTATATTGTGTTATACATACATATGTTAATGTTTTTATGTTAAATCTCGACCTGAAAAGTAACCAAAACTGTCAGCTAAATGTAGTGGAGTAAAAAGTACAATATACAGTCATGGAAAAAAATATTAGTCCACCTTTGTTTTCTTAATTTTCTTGTTAATTCTAATGCCTGGTACAACTAAAGGTACGTTTGTTTGACCAAATATAATGCTAACAAATATAGCTCAGAAGAGTGATATCATTATATTTTTTCCAAACAAATGTACCTTTGGTTGTACCAGGCATTAAAATGAACAAGAAATTGAAGGAAACAAGGGTGGTTAATAATATTTTCCATGACTGTATGGCCTTAAAATGTAGTGAAGTAGAAGTATAAAGTTACAAATGTAGAAATACTCAAGTAAAGTAAAAGTACCTCAAAATTGTACTTAAGTACAGTACTTGAGTAAATGTACTTAGTTACATTCCACCACTGGTGTTGTGTATGTGCGATACCTTCTTCTGCCAGCTCAGAGACGTGTGTTTCCATGTCAGTGATGCAGTTGGCTTCCAAGTAACTCCAGAGCTGGAACAGAGTCACCATCACCTCGTCTCTGTTGCTGCCCCGCCGTGGTAACCTCTGATCCAGCACTCGCTCAACCAGAGACAAGAACACTGGACAACATACATATATACAGGTGTTAACATGACACACACTCTGACACATCCTGTACGCGTTATTATGGTTCCCACTGCAGTTCCTAATAAGTCACACCCTGCTAGGATCGGTCAGCGTGATGCCTGACGTCCTGCATCACACATTGTCGCGTTGCTGAATTGGGTCTCCTTGTCGCCTTTGGAAGAAGCAAGCAAAACGCAACCGGAAGAAGTTGTTAATTAACTGCGATTAAACCTACATCTATCTATATGCACTCAATACTTGGTTGGGGCTATTTGACTTAAACTGCTAGAAATGGACTTTTCCATCATATTCTAATTTATTGAGAACCTGTAGCTGACTGACAGCTTTAGATACTTTTCAGGTCGAGATTTAACATAAAAAAATACACTAAAAAGTGATTTGTTTAAAAAAAAGAAATAAATTAAACCTCATATTAGTATATTAAGTAGCTAAAATGAGCCATATCGTGATAAAATGATGCTTACATAAATGCATCATAATATTAATCCATTAATATATTTAGAATATAAAACAATCTGAGTCCATTCTGCATAACGAGTACTTTTACTTTTGATACTTTGAGTACATTTTGATGCTGATAATTTTGTACTTTTACTTCAGTAAGTTTTGAATGCAGGACTTTTACTTGTAGTGGAGTAATTTCACAGTGTGGTATTAGTACTTTTACTGAAGTAAGAGATCTGAATACTTCTTCAACCACTGCAACCAATAAACTACCTTTACCATTTTCCCACCAATCCACACTAAATTGAACAAAATATATTTTACAAATGCTGACCAATCATGATGTCGTAAGATAGGTCTTGTTTGGAACTGCAGTGGGATCCATAAAAACCCTTCCTGTACACAGGTACATATACACGCAGATTATGTTGTACCTGTGTCGGCCATGCTGCTGGCCCTCTCAGGCAGTACTCTGGAGTAGACTGTAGCCAGTGTAGCCAGGAGGCTCTCAGCAGAGACGCTGTACATGCTGCCCTCCCCCACACTCTGTTGCCATAGTGGCCCAGCTCCAAGGCACAGGCCCAGCTGTGGGATCACTGTGACGGAGGAAGACGGGAAAGAGGGATGAGAGGAGAAGGAAAGAGAGAGTTTGTTTTTTTATTTTGACATCATGCAAGCTTGCTGAATTTTAAGACATATCTTTTTTTTAGTCTCCTATTTTTCCACACATAACATGTCTCCTTTTCAGACTAATATAATGAAAACATCCAAAACAGACATTTAGGTGAATATTTGACAATATTTTTGTTGATTTTTCCTAAATTCATTAAAAGTTAGTGTGCTCAAAGTAATCTTGTATTTCTGTGTGTTTTCTAAATATTATTTGCAACTTTGCAAACTGTAGCTTTATCCAACTTAATTCTCAGCTCATTGGCTTATTGACATACGGCCGCAGAACTGAACGCTGTGTTTCAGTTCCGTGAGTACTGATATGCAGTCATAGATAAAATTAAAATTAAAAAATTCACAGATTGATTAAAAATTCCATGTGATCGACCAAACTCTTAACAAACATTAATCGATCATCAATTAATTATTCCCATCCCAACTGGAAAGTGTTCATATGTGACACCAATGTGATTGATGATCTGATGGCTAAGCTGTATATGAAAGTGATGCACACAATGTTCAGTCAAACAGAGAGTAGAGGCCCAGACTGATGTTTAGATTGAGGAGCTTACCTTCAGCAGGCTGTCTGCGGTGTCTCGGGTTGTCCTTGGCGATGCGTCGGATGATTTCTAGGACTCGGGCCTCTCTCAGCAGTCTGTCCAAGGCGTACATCTCTCCACACCGCAGCGGACCGAACATACCCAGACACTGCAGACATGACATCATATATCTCGCTTACACCAACCGCTTTGACACAACAGGAAACACTAATTTGGTCCATCTAAGATGTTAATGATGCAGTTTAAGTGATTATACAGTATGTTAATCAAAGAATGTCACATTGCTTTTCCACAAAAAAATCTTTGTTCACTATTACAAAATGCAATGTTATACAGCAATCAACAAACTTATGACTGATGAATCTGATACGACTTCATATTTACGGTCATGCCCTTTCAATTACCACAGTAGTGACACTATGACAACCATAACTATCACAAATACAACAACAACAACAACTTGTTTCTTCTTCAGAACAAGTTTTTGAATTGTGTAGATGATGAATAAAATCACTTCTGTCCTCTTTTCTTCTATAAGGTGCTGTTTAGGGCCAAGAAAGACCGTCCTAAATGGTAAACAGACTGCACTTGTATAGTGCTTTTACACTACAGGTCATCATTCACTCATTCATACACAGGTGGCTGAGGTTAACCGACATGGTGCCTGCCACCTGTCAACGGTGGTGGAAAGTTACTACGTACATTTACTCATGTAATGTACTTAAGTACAATTTTAAGGTACTTGTACTTTACTTGAGTATTTCCGTTTAATGTAACTTTATACTTCTACTCCACTACATTAAGCTGCCAGATTTAGTTACTTTTAACATGAAAATCATGATAAATTTAAAGTGATGAGATGTTTGTCTTTTAACTAAACCTCACAACAGTATATTAAGTAGTTAAAATTAGCCCTACCTTGAGGAAATTAAAACGCTGCTTACATAAATGCATCAATAATATTAATCCAATAATATATTTGGAATATATAAAACAATCTGAGTGGGTCCATTCTACATAAGTTTTGAATGCAGGACTTTTACTTATAGTGGAGTAATTTCACAGTGTGGTATTAGTACTTTTACTTAAGAAGGGGAACTGAATACTCTTTCCACCACTGCCTGTCAGTAAACCATTCACACACCAATGAAGGCAGCATACGGAGCAATTTGAGGCTCACTATCTTGCCCGAGGATACTTCGACATGTAGGCTGCCACGGTCAGGGATTGAACCACCGACCTTCCAATCTACCGCTCTACCATCTGAACCTTTACATGCAGTGTCACATCAGCTTGTGTACTAAGGCAGCAAAAGAAGGACTTGAGGACAGTGTTTTGCAGGTCACCTACCAACAGCTGTGTGCTGCAGTTCTTCAGGTGAACCACCAGAGAGCGGTCTAAAGTGGTGCAGCCCGTGGTGAGGGGAGAGGCCGGGGAGGCGGGGCTGTCCCAGCCCCTGTCCTGCAGAGACCTACACACACCCAAGAAGAAGTTGCGTTTCCATTACCAAGATTTATTTTATTTGTAGGTTAATCAACCTTCAAAGTGGTAATTACATAACTACAAGTAAAAGTACAAAAGTATCAGCATCAAAATGTACTTAAAGTATCAAAAGTAAAAGTACTCATTATGTAGAAGATTGTTATATATATATATATATATGTGTGTGTGTGTGTGTGTGTGTGTGTGTGTGTGTGTGACTTTTATCTGATATGACTTTTATCTGATAATCTAGGTTTTTTATCTCATAATTATGACTTTTTTTCTCATACATCTAGAATAAAGTTTTTTTTTTTTAAAGAAGCTAAGTTTTAATTTTTTTTTTAGAACTGGTGGAAGGGGCTTCCATACTTTACAGTCTCAATCTCTCATTACAGTATTCAAAGATTCAATCCATGTCTGTATATTTTTACTGCTACTTTTGTCCTTCAGGGAGGTACCATCTCATGCACATGCACATGCACAAAAAGGCACCAACACTTTAACCCTCTGGAGTCTCCAAAAGCGCATGACTTCTTGATGACATCCAGACTAGAAAACAAAGCAGCGTGGAGCCCTACTGTAAATTTACCTCTAAAGTTCTGGCTGTAAACTCCATGAGGCCAGTTTCAGTTTGATGATGATATACCAAGCAAAACTGGAGACGAGGTCAAATATATTTAGTATAAAATGATAGAACTGGATGTAACCCTCTTATGTTATATATGCAACCTTTGTTCACATTTGCAACATTTAAAATTCTTTATTGAGCATGATAGTGTTTTGAAAGTAAAAAAAAGATTCAAAATCACATTTTATGTTGGACTAAAGGACTAAAAAAAAGACACAAAATGACCAAAAAAAGACACAAAATGACAAAAAAGACACAAAATGACAAAAAAAGACACAAAATGACAAAAAAAGAAACAAAATGAGAAGACAGAATGACCAAAAAAACCCCACAGAAGACACAAAATGACGAAAAAAAGACACAAAAAGACACAAAATTACCAAAAGAGACACAAATGACATGGACAGACACGATGACTTGACTTACAAAGACACGAAAAGACATGAAAAGGATTCAAAAATGGACAAAATAGCCTCCATAGAGTTAAGGTGTTATGAGTGGTTATGAAATTTCCAATTAACTGGATTAGAATCTAAATCAGTAAACTTTTAAATGGATCAGGTATGAGTGATTGGAGTGAATAATCCAGAAATAACTTCTAAAACAATCTAATTAAAATCTGAGCCTAAAGATGTTATTATATTCCAATCAATTTCACACAATAGAGAATAAAGTGTGCCCCCAGTTAGCACTAAAACCTGCTGATAATGAAGTGAAATGATGCTCTAAACAACAAAGAGAAATCAAGATAAGAAAATTAATCCACAATAAATCATAATTTAATGTTATTTTGAGGACGCTATGAAAGCATAAGAGGCTGTTTAGTCCTGATGGTACAACACAGCTCCACTAGATGGCAGCAACATCCTTCAATAACAATGAGATGCAATAACTGAGAAGTCTTAAGTCATTCATATGTATATACAGTAATATATTCTGACATTTATGTTAAGGTCATTTCATTTCTTCTACTGACTGATTAAGAGTGTTGGGTGGTATTGATGAATCACACACCTTATAAACAATGTGATTAATGCAAAAATGTGTTCTCCAGAGCATTTGGTTGGGATTCTAACAGTTCATTGTGTGAGCACTGACCGGCCAGTTCTTCTACTCCTGTCGCCCTTCTCCTCCTCTTCCTCCTCCCAGTCAGACGTGTTGAGGAAGTCGAAGCTGCCCAGAGCTGTTTCCACCGTGAGGCTCACAACGCTGGGGGAGCGGCTGTGCCTACCGCCCTACACACACACAGACACAGACACAGACACAGACACACACAGACACACACAGACACACACAGACACACACACACAGACACACACAGACACACACAGACACACACACACACACACACACACACACACACACACACACACACACACACACACACACAGACACAGACACACAGACACACACACACAAATTCTCCATCAAACCATGAACCATAAAACAGTACTGAGCGTACAGTCAGACTACCTGGTTCCACTTCAAATTTGTTTGTTAAAGAATTGAAGTGAACATTTTACAGTGAAAAAAATCAACTTGTCATTTCACTCTTTCTGTATGTAGCAGACACTGTTTCTAAATTAAGATGCAAGAGACAAAATAAGTAAAAAGCAAGGACTGAAAAACAAAGAGGAAGTGAGCACTGGTGACAGGGCTGCGAGGGTTAACTGAGGCCAAAGGCCTCGGAGAACAGATGGTTCTAGAGGAGTTACTTTCTCTAAATGTCCAAAAATGTCAAGAGCAGTTAACAATGCAACGAGCTGGTAAAGGTCACAGGTTAGCTCAAATAGTTGTAACAGTGAATCATTTATGTATCGCTGCTGTTTCATGATTAATTCGAAAAAAGTAAATCATTGCTGGGATCCTGAAAAATCCCACAAGCCTCAGTACCTAAACAGCTCTGTAGCAGTTTGTTTTGTATCTGGTTGTGGTTGAAATTTGCACTGCACACAAATATTGGTTAGCAAATTCTGCAAATATAAAGATATTAATATGCACTGTAGATATGATGACGAAGACAACATTCATAATAAACCTTACACCACTGTTACATTGTATTTAGTTATTTCTTTTTCCTGCTGACAAGAACACCATGCATATTGGCTCTGCTGCAAACCAGACTTTCTCCTGATTACAGTTTTGTATATATTAGAATAAGTACATATGTCTGTAAAGGTTATATGTTTTTTCTTACCGAGAGATATTCACTATTGGTTTTTACATATTTTGCGTTTTTGGGTCAATAATTCTAGTTCTAAAATAAAAATAATGATAAAAAAACATTTAAATTAATGCTTGTCATGCTCACAGAAGATATGGCTGTTTTAATTGACATAGTACTTGTAATGATTTTCCACATTGAATTTTCACTTAAATGTGCACAGAATAAAGAGAATCAAGTATTATTAAGTGATGAGAGGTGGTAACATTTACATGTCATACAAGTTGTATTTATTGGAGTAGTTTTAATGCAGCACTGCGTCTGTTGCATTAATGCTAATTAGTTTAATATTGTTAATTCTAAACACTCACAGGCTACACTGTGGTGTAGTGGTTAGCACTCTTGCATCACAGCCAGAGGGTCGCCGGTTTGATTACGGCCTGCGGCTCTTCGGTGGGGAGTTTGCATGTTCTCACCGGGTACTCCGGCTTCCTCCCACAGTCCAAAAACATGCACTTAGATTTAATTGGTGACTCTAAATTGCCCGTAGGTGTGAATGAGAGCGTGTCTCTATGTGTAAGCACTGTGATAGTCTGGCGACCTGTCCAGGGTGTTCCCCGCCTCTCACCCAACATCAGCTGCAAGAGTGCTTACCACTACACCACCGTGTTGCCCTAATGGCATATACATATGGAAATGTGATCACACTGAAGAGATACCGCCTGGTTGTACCTGGTACCATGCAGCAGATTATCCTATCGGGAGATGATGACATGACAATTCACCACATACCGACCATAAATCACTTCTTTACCATCAGAGGTTGAAATGATGCCATTCATATCCACATAAAATAAACAAAGTGGGAAAAGACTGTCGTGTGCCTGTCTGTATTTGTAGTTCTAGTTTATTTTAGTTTCCTCCACTATAAACACTGTACAATATTTCTATAACTTAATTTATATGTGCATTATTCTCTGTGCAATGATCTGTATCTAAATGCTGACTCTGTCTACATTGTATATAATGTTCCTAAAGTTTTTATTTTATTTTTGTTTTAATTGTTTCTACTTGTTTTTATTGTAAATTGTTAATCATTTATTATATTTTTTACTTGTTTATTTGTTGATACCTTCCTTATATCTCTAGTTTATAATGCTGTTTCACTATTTATTGTTTTTTTCTATCCACTTTGCTGCTTTAACTCTTGAAATTTCCCCGTTTTGGGAATAATAAAGGAAATCTTAATCTTACTGAAGTCAATTCATGTTGTTTTGACGACTTGTTTTAACAAAGTAACAGTGCGTTACTTTTACTCGAGTACTCTACCCGCCTCTGAACCAAGGTTATTATAGTTAACGAAAACTAACGAAATAACAAACACTAGAATTGAAAAAACATATTCGTTAATTGAAATAAAAATAAAAATGACGGTTTTTAAAAAACGATAACTAGCTGAAACTGTATTTTGTGGTTACAAAACTAACTAAAACAAACTAAAATTATAGTGAAAATGTCCTTCGTTTTCGTCTTTGTCAACTTTTTTCATACGTAAACCTTTTTGGTTGATATGAAATCTATTTCTTATATATATAATAAACTTATTGGGGCTGAGATGGATCAGACAAAGGAAATAAAAGCAAAATTTATCGTAACCTTTCTGAATCTCGAAACCCAACAAATACCCCATTACAATAAAACTAACACGAAAAGTAATAAAAACTAAACTAAAACTAAGCATTTTCCAAAAAATAAAAACAAATAAAAACTAGCAAACTCACTCTGAAAACTAATTAAAACTAACTGAATTTAAAAACAAAAAATGACAACGAAATTAAAACTAAAACTAATGAAAAATCAAAAACTATTATAACCTTGCTCTGAACGCAGCATTTCTCATTTTCCACACATGCTTTATCCTCACCTTCAGTGTAACCTGCAGCAGCTTCAGCTCCTGCTCCAGTAGTTGTAACTCAGGGAACTGTCCTCTGTAATCATCCAGAGAAGAAACTACAGCTGCCAGGGCGTCTTCCAGCCCGCTGTCCACGGGGACATCGCTCCCACTGGACAGACAATCTGCTGCTCCTGCGCCTGACGTCTCCTCCTCCACCGACACCCTGCGGGCTACATACATCACATCCCCGCTCTCTGGGAGCGTGTCGCCCTCTGGCTGTGTGTTCATTTGTTCTGGAGTGTTAGGGTGCGCCCCTTCAGTCCTGGGACAAGAGGATGTGAGGACAGAGCTGGACGTGTCCTGTTGTTGATGTTGATCTTTGACACCATCAGCTGTTGTGTTTTCTTCGACGGCACCGAGTCTCGTTGGTGACAGGTCAGCGTCTGTTGCAGCAGCAGAGCTGGGCGGTTCAGGAGTTCTGCTGGGCATCTCCATTACAATGTCATTGATGGAGAGCCCGGAGGCCAGAGACATCACCTCTCCCGCTTCGGCCGACCTGTCCATCAACAGGGTGCCGTCAGCGCTGCTTTCACTGATGTGGCTCAGAGAGCGGGAGTAGCAGCGGGAGGTGTGGCTGCTGCTCACCGACTCATCAGCTGGAGCTGTGGAAGATTTCCCTGCATCCTCTTCCTCACCGTCAGGTTTTGTCACCACACTGAGTGTCTCCTCTTCTCTGTAAGTATCAACAAATATGATGAAGAATTAAAATAATAACGATAATACCTTTATTTATATAGCACCTTTTACAAAAAGCAGCTTATAAAGTGCTTTGACAGAGAGCAGTTAAGTACAAGGAGAATGATGCCAATCTTTTACTGGTTTATACATCTCTTAATGGTCTTAGTCCAGCCTATTTATCTGATTTACTTTTATCCTATGAACCCTCGAGGACCCTCAGTTCTTCTGGGAGTGGCCTTTTAATAATAGCAAAAGTTAGAACAAAAACCAACAGTGAGGCTTCGTTCTCTCACTGTGGTCCACGTTTGTGGACCAACCTCCCTGAAGACCTGAGGGCATCTGAATATGTTCATTTTTAAATATTTTTCTGCCCATGAATCTTCTCTTCTCTCTCTTCTCTCTATTCTCTCTCTCTCTCTCTCTCTCTCTCTATATATATATATATATATATCTATATCTAGATATAGATATAGACATATATATCAATCATCTAGTGGGCTACGTAAATAAAGCAAATGGTTCTCGTAATGACTTAATTATTCTGTAAAATAGCTAGGAGCCAGACCTAGAAGAGCTTTAAAAGTGATAAGTAAACTCTTAAAATCAATCCTTAAATGAACAGGGAGCCAATGCAAAGAAGCTAAAATCTGGACGATGTGATGAAGCCGAGCTGAAATGAAAAAGGAAAATCAAAACCTACCTGTTGCTGTGTGCTTGGTGTCTGGACGTGTTGGGAACCTCACTGACAGTGCTGACTCTGTGGGTGGAGTTTGGAGTTGAGGAGCAGAATGAGACATCAGGCTGTGGGGAGGAACTTCCGCTTACAGCTGGTTGGGTTTCCGGCGTCACCACCACTGCCTAGAGAACGAGAGAGAGTCGCAGGAAGGGGGCTTACATTTAGGAATATATTGGAGGGACCATATATATCATATGAAACTAGAAGATCTAAGGAACCTATAGGCACCATGTACGTCAATATATCGTGTTGGGAAGTTGTCGAAATAACGCTGCAAAGTTCGGCTTTTTTTATGTTGATTAAAAATATTCAGAGCAGTGAAGCTTAAAGTTGAGGAAAGTTTGATAAAATGCTGCAGTTGTTGTCGTCCATACATGTTTGATATCAGTTCAGTTCAGTTTGACTGAATACTTTGTTGGTCAGTCTGTGGGTTTGACTCTCATTGTGGAGAAATAAAAAGACTGAAGTGAGATGAATAGACTGAGAATTTCCTCATAGTTGACAAAACAATTCTTGATTGAATCTAATTTTGCGGACACAAAATGTAGTTAAACAGTTAAATCGCAATATATTGGAAAATTAAAAAAAAATCCTGAGCAAAGATGAGGATACAGTGAAACAGACAAAATGCAAGATAGAATATCACAATCATAAATAATGTACATATACTGTTTGTTACCTTATGATGTGTAAAGTTGCGTAGCCCTCCTACAGAGAGCCGAGGACTGGATGAATCATCAGAAGACTCAGATGAATTAGACCACGCTGTTCCATTCTCTAACTCTTCATGACGGCGGAGCATGTTCTGCAAGAGAACAGCACTGTTAACAATGTTGGACTGATGAGAAGGGAGCTGGAAATGGACAGACAGGTAGAGGACAGGTGGACACATTCTGATGACTTATGTTCCAATCTCAATATTTCCCACACGATAAACAAAAGATTGTTTGAGGACGTTTGTCGTTGAGATTTATATGCTGTGACTAACTTGAACAACAACTATTTATCCATCTGCTCGTTACTTCTGTGGCATGTCTCCATCTGCAACACAGCCTCACCACTGCCGGACTAATATGAGATTGATAACAACCTTGAAAGAAAGTCAATAACCCTAAATTCCCAAAGGTTAACCTATTCCTTTAGATCAATATCGTGTCTCTTCATATTCGTTCATTCCTTAACCGCTCATCCACACTCGGGCTGGAGCCGATCCCAGCTGACATTGGGCGAGAGGCGGGGTACACCCTGGACAGGTCGCCAAACTATCACAGGGCAGACACATAGAGACAGACAATCACGCTCTCATTCACTCATACGGGCAATTTTGAGTCACCAATTAAACTTAAGTGCATGTATCTGGACTGTGGGAGGAAGCCGGAGTACCTGATGAGAACTCACGCTGACAAGGAAAGAACGTGCAAACTCCACACAGAAGAGCCTAGAGGCTAGAGTGCTAAAACTAGTGAAGGGACAACTAAGCTTCATGAACCATTTGTTATAAGTTACGGAGCTCTTTGTTCAACAAAGGGTTGAAAACACACTCAATCACCATTGCTAAAGCCCTTTTTTTAAGCCAAGAGCGCCATCTAGTGGGGTTAAAAAATAAAGCAAATGGTTCATGAAGCTTCATTGTCCTTTCACTTGTAACCACTGCACCACTGTGTAGCCCTGTCTCTTCATAGTACATAATACATAATAATTTATCACTATACAGTTGACACACAGCAAGCCAGGGGCCCAGCCTGAGTTAACTTCTTTGCCTAGTTGATACTTGAGCCTTGCATAGAGCCAAGACTCAAACAAGACTAATACAGAAAATATATTCACATAATGCTTTCCACTAATAAACATCCTGGAGAATACTTGGCAAAATCAGAAAGTAGGAAAGTATCACTTCCATTCTGGATCCAGACTACTTCTACAGACTAACAGCTAGCGGGCTACAAGTGGCCGACACCACACTGCAGACTCAGAGAGTCACATCACAACCCAACTGGCCGGTTCACAAAGTGCACACACTTTCTGATTAGTTTTACCTTGCATGAGTAACACACTGACAACAGCAATCATTTGAGGAAAATCTGTTAATTAGGTTCATTTGGATCACAGCAGAGTACTTCTGGCAAACTCGTATAAACAGTCATTAATTATCTTCAGTTGAGCAGAACCGCTGTTCAGCTTTGCTTTGTTCTGTTCTCCTCTGCTTCGGTGACTACATTTGTAGAAAAGTGAGCATGCTGCACAAGAACAAGGGGCTGGAAAGTGATAAGTCAAAGGTGATCCTTGAGGTAAACGGAGCTAAGTGGATACACTCCCAAATATTTATCAATGTGACGTTTGAGGGGAAGTCTCCCCTGTAAACCTTTTCATCCTGTTTAATACTATGGGATGTTGTAGAATAACTATAAACAACTGAAAATAAGCTCTTAGTTGATCAATGTCCCAAAATTAATGGAACTGTTGCTGCTTCTGAATGTTGCTCTATTGGGAATATAAGAATCAATCAGTTATTAGATATAAATATTTAGTTGAAAGGAATATTTAGCAGATTACACTGTCCTGCAACTAGGGATCTATAACGTTAACAATCAATTAATTGCTATGTTTTATACATACTCCAGTATGTATAACGAGGGCAAAAAAAAAACATTTACATGGGTAAATAAATAAATAAATAAATAAATAAATAAATAAATAAATAAATAAATAAATACACAACTATGTAAAAGGCTGTTTTGATAAGGGACACTCTTATTTTGAAAGGACAAAAAGAGACTCCCTGTTGATCGTAAAACTAACTCAAGTGGCGATACTGTAAAGATAACGTCAAGGACTTCAATGTTTTATGTTTCAGTGTTCAGTTCTGCGGCCGTACGCCAATAAGCCAATGAGCTGAGAATTAAGTTGGATAAAGCTACAGTTTGCAAACTGAAAGTTACAATAACAATTATAAAACACACGGAAATACAGTATTAATTGGAGCAAAACTAGCTTACTGTATCAAATCTTGCTAGCATGAATTACTGAGTTTAATTTTATCCAAAAAGTTATTTAAACACAAAACACACTTAAATATAAAAAGATTACAGTGAAAACTAACCTCATGCCTCTTCAGGGGCTAAAACATAAAACATTAAACTCCTGACGTTATCTTTACAGTATCACCTCACTTGAGTTGGTTTTACAATTGACATATCTTTTCACCCTTTCAAAATAAAAGTGTCCATTATCAAAACAGGCTTTTGCACAGTACTGTACACATATCTTATTTTGCTCATGTATCAATTGATCGTTACCGTTACAGATGCTCAAGTTGGCAGGTTTCTTCCAAACGCCCATCCTTAGTTGCCAAGGTTTCAAATCTCAGCAGTGACCTGGCTGAGTACAATTTTATCACCAAATGTTTCTATCCATTACAGCTGACGGCAGAAGAGGTTCCTCTGTATCCTTTACGGTCTCACAGGTTTTTACACTGTCATAACTTACATTAAGTGGTAAACATACAGAGTTAGAGGTCCAGGATTCTCCAAGGTTCATCATCAGAAATATAAACCAGGAGGTAGGTCACACTAGTGTCTAGGTTCAGTCTCGAGGTTCTAATTGCCCTATAGGCCAGTAGAGAGTCTTATGTATGCAGAGCTGCAGATTTCTAGTTCCTGCTATTAAATAGAAACCAACAATCGGTGAAATCAGCACGAGAGTTGCTGGCAAAGCTTGCATACATAATTCATTGTACAATGAAGCAATACACAAGCTAATGGAGACTACAGTTCTAGGTTTGTAATGTTCTACACCTAAATAACTGTCACTAGTAAATATACTGGTGGGCTCTGTGTCCCTACGTTCTACTCCATAATGACTTACTACAGTGGCCGGTCTTGTTGGTGAGTTGTCGCTACAGGAGCAGCTCTGGCTAATTGTGTCTCTGAAGATGTCCAGCAGTGGCCAGTGTTGCGGCCTGGTCAGACTCCGAGGCAGAGACTGCCCGTCAGTAGCAGCAGGAAGAACAAAAGGGCAGCGGAGCAGTTAGGGACCGGTTGTTGTTGGCTAAACTCAAATTCTCCCTTTACAGCAGCGGTTCTAAATGCTAGCTGTGTTTCCATTAGAGATGCTTTAAAGAAGATGCAACATTTCTTATATGAAAATAGTGCGATTAAACAAAGCTCCATAGATGGCATTTGTACGGAAGCCGAGAACAGGCATGTATTTTTTTTTTTATGCACCGTTATCTCGTGATAACAACTTATTATTTTGTTATCTTGATTATAACAAAGATTGATTTCTCGGTATAACGAATTAAATAAACTTAGGTTCTGAGGCTTAATTAGGCTGTTTTGAGGGAATTGCCTGCTGTACGATGCAAAGGGAAGCAAAATGCAGCAAATATTGAGCAAAATGCAGCACAAACAAAATGTTTTACCTTATTAGTCAACTACAATTGTCTGTAACACATAATAGGACTGTGCATAAGTGCCAACTTGGGTTTAACAGTGTAGATATAAGGTCTGATGGAATCATATTGTGAAGAGATTGTTGTTCCACATGGATACTTAATATTCACGATGGTTCCAAATGGCTGCTTAATATTCATGGGTGACCGTGATCATGGTGTCTGCATATGATGCACCTGGATGCAAGAATGACATAAACACTGCCTACTATATGTCTGCGCGCATAAATTACGCACGGAGCTGGGAACTGGCTGTCAGCGCTTTCACAACCCAAAGTTTAGTCAGATTTAACCTTAGAGTCCATTTATAAAAGTTGTCATCACTTATTGCACAATAATAATCAAATAATAAGGGAAGTGAATGTTACACAAAACAACCACAATCAGCAACGTCAAGCTATATTCCAGTATCACCCTCGAAAACCATTAGTGAAAAGTGAACAGGGCTAAAAGAGAGACAGAAGAACTCACATAAAAGGCTTGTTCACGTAATGATGGCGTGTCCGGTGGACTCTGGTTGAAGATTGTTGAGATTCTCTTACTGACTGTTGGAGCTTTGTTGACAGTGCTTCCCACTGAGCCCTGCTCCTCTTTATCAAATGGACTGACACGGGGGAACAAAGGAATGGAGGAAGGAAAAAACAGAGAAAAAGAGAAAATAAAATGAATAAACATTCTATATAATATTTAGGAATGTTCTGTTAACAGTGGTGGAAAAAAGTATTCAGATCCCTTACTTCAGTAAAAGTACTAATACAACACTGTGAAATTAATCCACTACAAGTAAAAGTCCTGCATTCAAAACTTACTTCAGTAAAAGTACAAAAGTATCAGAATCAAAATGTACTTAAAGTATCAAAAGTAAAAGTACTCTTCATGCAGAATGGACCCACTCAGATTGTCCAAACATATTCCAAATACTGTTTATTATTGGATTGATATAATGATGCATATATTTAAGCCACATTTAATTTGATCAATATAGGGCTCATTTTAACTACTTAATTTACTGTTTTGAGGTTTAATTAAAAAAAACAAAAACAAGTTTAATCACTTTAAATGTATTTTTATGTTAAATCTCGACCTGAAAAGTAACTAAAGCTGTCAGCTAAATGTAGTGGAGTAAAAAGAACAATATTTTGCTCAAAATGTAAAGTAGAAGTATGAAGTTACATAAAATGGAAATACTCAAGTACCACAAAATTGTACTTAAGTACAGTACTTGAGTAAATGTACTTAGTTACTTTCCACCACTTACAGTATTTTACTACAACTGTTAGCACACTGGTTGACAAAACTTACTTCCAGGTGACTTCAAGGCTCAGCTTAATAGTCCCCAGGTCATTAATGTCCACGGCAACCGTCTGGGGCAGTGCAGCAAACAGGTCCTTAGTCTCGCAGGAAACACTTCCTACCACCACATGATTGGCTAAGCTCTTCAGCTCTGTCACCTAGGAGACCACAGAAAAGTAGTCAAATTATGCTGCCAAAGCCTTGCTGCCTTTAGCAGGTTGATTCATGTCAATCATCCAAGTTTAGACCCATACACTGCCATAGCACATTCCCCTCCGAAACTATTGGACTAGCAAGGACAATTCCTTTATTTTGCTGTGGGTTTGACATTAAAAGATGAATATGCGACAAAAGATCAGTATTTTAGGTTAAATTTCCAGTAGAGGTGTGAATCAGCACGGCCCCACGATACGATTTTATCCTGATACTTGTGTCACGATTCAATATTATTGCGATTTTAAGCATTTTGCTATATGGTGAGTATTGCGATACAACATATTGAGATTTAACTGTTTTACTGCATTTTGTGTCCACAAAATTAAATTCAATCAATAATTGTTTTGTCCAATAAGCAAAAATTCTCAGTCTATTCATCTCACTTCAGTCTTTTTATTTCTCCACAATGAGAGTCAAACCCACAGACTGACCAACAAAGTATTCAGTCAAACTGAACTGAACTGATATCAAACATGTATGGACGACAACAACTGCAGCATTTGATCAAACTTTCCTCAACTTTAAGCTTTACTGCTCTGCATTTTTTAAAATGAAACATAAAAAAAGCCGAACTTTGTACCGTTATTTCTACAACTTCCTGAAATACTGGGTGTCTGAATCGATATAATATTGGCACGCAAAATATCGCCATACTATGCTGTATCAATTTTTCCCCTACCTCTAATTTCCAGGTATTTACTAGATCTGTAGCACAACTTTGAAGACAGCAACATCCGTAACAGAACACCACATTTTCAGGTGACCAAAAGTACATGAACCAAAAGACTTAAAATAGATTCAACTGAATAATACTTAATATTTAGCTGCAAATCCTTTGCTTGCACTAACTGCATCAAGCCTTTGACCCAGTGACATTACCAAAATTTGGTATTCATCTTTTGTGATGCTCTTCCAGGCCTTCACTGAGGGGGTTTCTCTCTTCAGTCTCCTTTTTTGCAGGCAAAATGCATGGTCAACAGGGGTCAAGTCTGGAGATTTGGCTCGTTGTCTTGCTGCATGATGAAGGATCTCCCTATTTTGTGTTTGTGTGTGTCTCAAATTTGTTATGTTAAGCGACTTTGAGTACCATTTAACCCTTTATCGGGCGAAGAACCGTATTTGGTAACTTCAGTGGATATCCAAAATGGTAATATTTCGAGAAAAAAGTTGCAAATTTACTAGATTAAAGTGGGAAATCTACAAGAAAAAAAAATGCAGATTTAAGAGATTTAAAGTGGCAAATATGTGCGAAAAAAAGTCACAGATTTACGAGAAAAAAGTAGGGAAAAAGCAACTTTTTTCTTGCAGATTCACCACTTTAAATCTCATAAATCTGTGCATTTTTTTCTCGTAGATTTGCCACTTTAATCTCGTAAACTTTTTCTCAAAATATTACCCCCCTCTACACATTACACAGTCCACATTCTGGCTGTATGTAATATCCTCCAATATTTTCTCTCGGATTGAAATTTGGAATTTGCAAGTATTTCAATAAGTGTCCTATTAAGGGCTAAAAGCGCTATATAAATCAAATGTATTATTATGTTGTTATTATTATGGTGACCAATGAGCCCATCCCAGAAAAGGCCATGCACGCCCCAGTGCATGATATTACCTCCACCGTGCTTCACAGATTAACTTGTGTGTTCTTTCTTTCTCCACACATTAGCCTTTCCATTACTTAAAGGTTAATCTTTGTCCCAGAACCTTTGAGCCTTGCATCTTTTTCTTTTTGGCAAATTCCAAGCTCTCCCTCCTCTTCTTAATGCTGATGAATTTGCATTTTCTGCTGTAGCTCGTGTTCTTTTGTTCCTGAGATATTGTGATACAGCGACTCCTGCCCTCAGGAGGCTTTAGGGATGTCACCAACAGCTGTTTTTAGGGTTTTTCTTTTCAATGTTTCTGTCAACTGCTGATGTTTTTCTTGCTCTACTGGTTCCACGTCTGTTGCTCAGCAGAGGGAGAAAGACGGTGCTGTCTTCTAAGTTTTTTAACAGTTCTAGGTGTGAATACCTGGAAATAGAAGCTGAAATACTGATCTCATGTTCATCTTTTGATGTCAAACCCAAATGTTGTCAGTGGACAGCAAAAATTAAGAAAATGGCTTTGTTGCTCCTCATCAGCGGTGGAAGAAGTATTCAGATCTCTTACTTCAGTAAAAGTACCAATACCACACTTTGAAATTACTCCACTACAAATAAAAGTCCTGCATTTAAAATTTACTGAAGTAAAAGTACAAAAGTATCAGCATCAAAATGTACTTATCAAAGTATTAAAAGTAAAACTACTAGTTATGCAGAATGAACACACTCAGATTGTTTTATATATTCTAAATATATTATTGGATTATTACTATTATTGATGCATTTATGTGAGCAGTGTTTTACTTTTCTTAAGGTAGGGCTCATTTTAAATACTTAATATACTATTAAAAGGTTTAATTTAAAAAAAGAAAATGTTTTTTATATTAAATCTCAACCTGAAAGGTAAATAAAGATGTCAGCTAAATGTAGTGGAGTAAAAAGTACAATATTTGGAGTAGTGGAGTAGGAGTATAAAAATAAAGTTACATAAAATGGAAATACTCAAGTACAAGTACCTCAAAATTCATCAAAAGTACAGTACTTGAGTAAATGTACTTAGTTCAATTCCACCACTGCTCCTCATCAGCAGAATTACTGTCCTTAACACAAAAAGTACTATTCATACAGAATCCTATTCATACAGAATCCCGGCCATATTCACAAATAAAGCTACCAATGGACAACATGTATGGGCTATGTCATTGCCAGCAGCAGAGTTCAACACCAGAATGAATCAGAACTAAGTGTTCATCTTTGTGAATTACTTTGGATCTGTTTGAGTGGACATTGGGAGGGACTGACCTTCACTGAGAGGAACTCACTGACGAGTGGGACGAACACCATCTCTTCACTGTCCCACACCTGTTTGGCATTGATCTCCATTCTGCCTCGGAGCTTCCACCGCTGCCGACCGTACTTCATAAAGATCTGAACACACGCACATCATATGAACACTGACATTATCATACAAAGATTTGGCAAGACTGTATGTGAATATGTGAACAAATACATTTTAATTTGGGAATGAGAGAGAGAGAGAGAGAGAGAGAGAGAGAGAGAGAGAGAGAGAGAGAGAGAGAGAGAGAGAGAGAGAGAGACAGACAGACAGACAGACAGACAGACAGAAAACAAGAAAGAGAGAGAGACAGACAGACAGACAGAAAAAAAGAAAGAGAGAGAGACAGACAGACAGACAGACAGAAAAAAGAAAGAAAGAGAGAGACAGACAGACAGACAGAAAAAAGAAAGAAAGAGAGAGACAGACAGACAGACAGACAGACAGAAAAAAGAAAGAAAGAGAGAGAGAGACAGACAGACAGACAGAAAAAAAGAAAGAAAGAGAGAGAGAGAGAGAGAGTGACAGACAGAGAGACAGACAGACAGTGAGAGAGAGAGACGGAGAGAGAGACAGAGAAACAGACAGACAGACAGCTTACTTCATATTGGTCACCAGCACACAACCTAGCAAATCCAGCCAGACCTGAAAGACAGACAGAAACAGATGTCAGCTGTCAGCAGTGCTGGAGTGTAACTTTGAAAGGTATTCCACTACAGATTACTGGAAACATCCCCATAAATTACGTGAGCCCCCCTGTAGCAATGACTTGTGGGATATGTACGCTTTCTAATTGGGTTTCTTCAGAGATTTTTGTTGTTGGTCAAGACAAAGAAAAAAAAATCAAGAACAGAACAGAAAAAGGAGACCAGAGAGTGTGGATGTGAGGATGTGAGGTAGGAAGAATAAGGACAGACACTTCCCTTGATGTTTCAATCTCACCTTTCATCTTAATGTGGAACTCCCCCAGCTGGTTCTCCAACTCGCTCTCCAACACACACATGTTCTTCAGAGAAATCAGAGAGAAGGGGTTTCATTTCTTTATTTCTACCACACAGGAATGAATTATAATTCTGTAGTTTAAAATTGATCCATATTAGTTGTGCTATGTTACTTTTCTATGTATTCTTTTTAACGTATTTAATGTATTTGGGTCTTATTCTCAAAGCATCCACAAAGGGTGAGATGCATATTTAACTGCATTTTAAGTTGCAAATACTTTTACTTTTGATACTTAAAGTACACTTTGATCCTGATACCTTTGTACTTTTACTTCAGTAAGTTTTGAATGCAGAACTTTTACTTTTAGTGGAATAATATCACAGTGTGGTATTAGTTATTACTTTTACTGAAATAAAGGATCTGAATAAACATTTTTGGGCATCTTTGTGCCGTAATATCATTAGTACAATATCTTTTGTGAATAGGTCCTTAAGACGGGGCAGATGGTGGTCATAAATTACGTGCTATTCATGGTCGCATTGCATTTTTTGTGAATTTGTGTTGACTTTTTGGATAAGTTTGGTTTGGATTAGTTATTTTATGCTATAAAATATATAATAACTTTATTAATAGTATCCTGGAAATTATGGCCAATCTGCAGGACTCCTGTTTATTAGCTCTAGCAGATGAATCTGGTCACTCTCCCATTCAGACAGAATTCCACCCATTTATCTAATATAAGGCGTTTTTGATTAGATGACTGACTTCCGGTGCAGCTCAGGAAACTATATTAGATCATATATTATATTGGCTTCACTTTTGTACAGTGGGAGGAAGTGGATATGCATTGTCCATTCTTTCTACATTTTATGCAATGGCCCTATTCTTCCACAATACATTTACCATTTTTCGCTATTCCATCTTAATTATCTCTCCACTCCTCTGAACTCTTCCTCTCACCTCTGTGTACTCTTTGTATCCTTTATTGGCTTCTGCTAAACTCTCCCTGGCCTCCTTACTGCCTGGAGAGGCAGTGTAAGCCTTCACCATCTTGTTAGCTCCGTCTCGGAGTCTCCTCTGCAGACAGTAGGCTTCATATAGCTCTTCAATCTGGGAAAAGTGAGGAGGAAAGATACACATTCATTAAATCTGCCTGTCCAAAGAAGAAAATTCACAATTTCACTGTATGTGAAAAACTTTGGCATATAAATCAGTGCTAGATGGGTTCTGGACAGGTGAGTTTAGCCTAGTTTATTACATTTATATGTCATGGACCATGTACATAAAAAACCCTAATTATCTCATATAAGGAAAAGAGATATACTGTAACAGATTTAGCTACTATAAACTGGCTCAATTCTATCTGCAGTTTCTAGCACACGCTTAAAAAACAGTTCAAAACACAATAGATAATTAAATTATAGATGAAAACATGCATACAGATTTCGATCATTATAACCAACAATATAAATAACATAAGGCTATCTTGCTTACTTGAGACCAGCATGAAATACAGTAATTGAAAATTTAGATCGCTGTTAAAGACACAATGAGTAAGATTTGTCCAGTGTTGTTTGTCAACAAAGTTCAAAGTTGGCCCGTCCTCCATAGCCAACCCAGATTCACTCTCATTCTGGATTGATCTTTGTCCAACTGGCAATCGCCTTGCCATATTAGTGTATTTTATGGTGTCTGCCATGTTAGTAGCTCTGGCACGGGGCCGGTACATTTTACGCTACGGGTGCAGCCCACACCCTGCACGCTGTAGCTGTGGGGTAACAAAATCACTGGCCCAAAGGCTGACGCTCAGAAACATCACAAATACAGCATGAAAAGAGAAAATGCAGGCAGAGGGCTAGGTCTGTAGTCACTGCAGCACACTTTTAGTGACTCATGATGATTGAGAGGCATTATTTTTGTACCATTGTTTCTATGGGAAATCCTACTCATTGTGTCTTCAACAGCAACTTCCAAGAGGACGCCTTATTGTTTTCCTGGTTGTCATGCATTTTATTAACACTGTTTTCAGTAACATGACATGATTTGCACAAAGCGTCACCTGAATTCCTATAGACAGATATGGAAGAAATAAATGCAGTACTAAATCAAGTTTACTGTCACTTGAATAAAATGACAAACACAGAGGTGATGCATATTTGATGGAAGGACTGTACAGCAGAGGTGGAATGTAACTAGTACATTTAGTACATAGGATATTTAAAGTACTGTACTTAGGTACAATTTTGGGGTATTACTTGAGTATTTTGCATATCATGTGACTTAGCTGATAGCTTTAGTTACTTTTCAGGTCGAGATTTAACATAAAATCATGATCAATTTAAAGTTACAAGACATTTTATTAAATTAAATGACATAACAGTATATTTAGTGGATAAAATGAGCCCTGGCTTGAGAAAATAAACCGCTGCTTACATAATTGCATCAATAATAATCATCTAATATTATATGTGACAACCTGAGTGCGGCCGTTCTGCATATCAAGTACTTTTACTTTTAATACTTTAAGTACATTTTGATGCTGAGACTTTTGTACTTATGAGTACGTTTTGAATGCAGGACTTTTACTTCTAGTGGAGTAATTTCACAGCGTTGTTCTAGTACTTTTACTGAAGTAAGGGACCTGAATACATCTTCCACCACTGCTGTACAGTATGTGCTGTCTGGGAATTTTCTAGTAATTTAAAACCTACTCCGTTCAAATCATCAGTGTTCACTGGATTTAAAGTAACCTATTTAATTCAGATTTCTGTAAGACAGTGCTGTTAACTGATACTTGCTTTCAGTAAATAACAAACACAAGTAGACCCACAACAACACTGGCTATCTAAATATGACCACTAAGTTGGATCTTCAGTCAGTCTTTGGTCTCGATAAAGAACAACCAGTATGTATAGCAAAATGCCTTTTTCTCCAAGACTCTTGTGATGTACTGCGTTTTTCTGTTTTAAACCTCTGAAGTCCAGGAGTTTTGGTTCAAATTTGTCAACTTCCTATGCATTCATTTCTGTCTGTGTTTGGCATCTTTCAGTCTGTCCTTACATCACAGGCATGGCTCCTTTTTCTCCACACAAACTTGACTATCAGTCAGATTTTTCATTTTATTTTAATTAACAAAGTATAAAGCTGCCAGGAACCCAAAATATAAACAAAATACTTTTTTTTTTTTACCATTTATACACACAAAAACAGCAGAGAAAATAATAAATAATAACAATACATACATACAAAACAGTCTCTTTGCATGTAAATTAAAAATAGTCATAGTTTTCATTGTAGAAAGAAAATTCACATTTTAAAAATGATCTAGAAGCATAAATGGCACACTGTGAAAGCTCCTATGATTGAACTTTAACTGGCTTTCTCTGCTCGTCTACATATCATATATAAAGAAAGCTATTACTGTAAATAAAACATGTATTTTCAATAAATAGATGGACTCCAGAGGGTTAACCACCCAAAGATTAATCCTACAACAAATTCAAATATCAGGGTGTATTAATAGGGAATGTGTAAGCACCCACTCCAATAGAGTTCAACCATTTCAAAATAAATTTCTGTCACATTTCCCAAAATGTGGTAGGGACAGGTGCCATGTTCTATATCATTTACTGATGTGGAAAGACATTTTTTGACAAGGGTTCATGTTGGTCTGACCTTGCTGAGGTGGAACTCCAGTCGTCTTATGTACCTCTCAGTCACCTTCACTTGCTGTCAGAGGGAAGCACAAAATCACATTAATTTCTATCAGTCAAAACATTTAAACAAAATGTCAATCCAAGTCAGGCTAAAAGTCTCAGTTCAGCTTTAAAAAAAAAGGCATGTGCCTACTGAAAACACAGAGGTTTTTAAGTTACTAACAGCACTTCCTACATATGTTTCAAATTAAAAACCCAGCAGGAAAGAAGAGGGATTATGGCCCTCGAGCAGTTGAAAGGATTTTAATGAACATACAGGAAGTGTTAAGATCCATTGAGGGTACTTTAACAGCCTTAAAAAAACCCACAAAAGTAAAAGTGACTGGAAATAATTTGTGTAGAAGAAGCAAATGAAAGAGAAAGTGAGAGCAGAGTTGTGAGTCTCCTGTTGGAATTAATGTTGTGGAAATCAAAGCAACAGGTGAAAACAGAGACGGTGCTGAGTTTGCATTAATGACAATTCATAACATGAGGTGTTTTGCTAAAAATAGGGTTGTATACTTAAAAAACAGGTATAATTAGAAATAAAGGCCTAAATCTAATATTAACCTCTGTCACAGTCTCTGTGGTTAATGGAAGTATAAAGGATTCAGTAGCTCACCTTGTCCAGTTCATACAGGAAACCCTGAAAAAAAAAAAGAGCCGTTAGTATCACTCAGACTTTGAATTAAGGGGCAGCACAATGTGATGTATACTTTTTTGTGTTAAGTGATGTATAAGATAAAAGGTAAGATAAGACTTTATTTATCCCGCAGTGGGGAAATTTAGTTCTCACAGCAGCTTAAGATACAGACACATAGACATAGAAGACAGAATAAGAATATAAAGAATAAGACAAATACATATATTATATACATACATTTCTGCTATTTGACATTTATTATTAATATATATTTTTTGTCGGGGCGTCCCGGTGGCTCACACCGGTAGAGCGCTAACCATGTATGCCGTGTGCTGCGGCGGAGCCGGGTTCGAATCCGGCCTGAGCTCCCTTTGCCGCATGTCTTCCCCTCTGTCACCCCCTTTCTATCTCTCACTATCAATAAAGCAACAAAATGCCAAAAAAATAATCTTTAAAAAAAAATGTATATTTTTTGTGTTTGTTTGTTTTCCTGCCAGTACTTTGCATTTTACATATATTGCACATCAGAGTAAATATATTTCAGCATGTTAAAAAATTAAATGAGTTGTTGCATGAAGTAGTATGAACATCAATGAATAAATATATTTAAATATATGCTGTTTCCAAACAGACCCTAGTGCGGTTCAATTCCCAGAGAGATGTACACAGATAATATGATGAAGATGACATTTGTGTCCTTCAGTTTCACTCTGTAGGCTACCACTGAGCTAAAGCTAATTTGTCATTGCAGAATTATCAACATATTGCTCAAAATAGCACTGTGAACCAAACGAACCAAATGTATCAATTTAATTTTGATTCGGACGAACCAAACTGACTTGGGCTGTGAAAGCGCCCTTTAAGGACCTTCTGAAACCTCTGCCTGCAGGTGCATATAGGACCACTGACACCCCAGAAAGCCCAACATGACAAGAAATAAAAGTGCTTGTGTCCGCATTATACATAAGAACGTTTTTATAGGGTCAGGCCAAACAGTACCATGCTAGAACATACCAGTCTGGAGTTCCTCTTTGATTCTTTCATCTGTCTGCTGAGGCTGTCCAGGTCCATCTGATGAACCTGCAGGTAAGACCTGAGAGAACACACACACACACAATGAAGCCAAACTGAAGCCAAACTGGGACAGGGCAAGACTTTCTTGTGTTATCTTCTGTTATTTTCAATAAATCAAATTCAAGGTCAACCCATGACAATTGGTTTCTTTGAACAATACTGCAATAGTGATAAAATGTAGCAGAAGATAAGTAGATAGGACATAAAAATGAGTCACTCATGCTGTTGTGAGTGTACTCACTGAAGGCCTTTCTTCAGCGCCTCGTAGACCTGATCCAGTCGCTCTGGTTGAGGAACCTTCGGTGGTGGGTTGGACTTGTTCGACATAGTAAACATCCTGCTGGCTCTGCTGGGCTTCCTGTTGAGACCTGGAGTGCTGAACACTGAGAGGTTCCTGCAAGATCAGCAAAAATCATTCTCAAACATGTGTTCGTCTGCAGGTCAGCTTGAACAAACAGCATTATTACATAACTTCAGCATATACACTCCCTGAGAAAGACTCTCGGTCTGTCTCCCCACTGCAAATTGGGGCATTATCATATTTATTTATTTGTATTTATTTTTATATAACACATAACCAGTGGTGTAATGTAACTAAGTACATTAAGTCAAGTACTGTATTTAAGTACAATTTTGAGGTACTTGTACTATATGTCAGTATTTTCATTTTATGTAACTCTACATTTTGAGGCAAATATTGTTCTTTTTACTCAACTACATTTAGCTGACAGCTTTAGTTACTTTTCAGGTTGAGATTCAACATAAAAAAACATGATAAAAGTTAAAGTGATTAGACTTTTTATAAATTAAACTTCATAACAGTATATTAAGTAGTTCAAATGAGCCATACCTTTACAAAATTAAAGCGCTTACATAAATGCATCGATAATAATAATAATAATCTAATAATGTATTTGTAATATATAAAAAAATCTGAGTGGGTCCATTCTGCATAACGAGTACTACTTTTGTACTTTTACTTCAGTAAGTTTTGAATGCAGGACTTTTACTTGTAGTGGAGTAATAGTATTTGTACTTTTACTTAAGTAAGAGATCTGAATATTTTTTCCACCACTGCACATAACCATATCTTACTACATCAAACATAAATATTGCAGGTATTACATACAAGTTGGTATGTTATGTAGACTCATGGATGCAACATTGTCAGAACATCTTTAGGCTTTAAAGGTTAAGTTATTATGCGTTGTAATTTATGTCTGTCTACACACAGACATGCTGTACTTCCCCAAAGCAATTATGTGTATATATATATATATATATATATCGTCACTGTTAAAATAATCGCCTAAGTCATTTTTTGTCAATTTTTTTTTTTTTCCCTAAATCATCTCCTCATGACGCCGGCCACCTATGGTAAAATCGCCTACATCCTCAGTTGATCAGATCATGTGATTTTACCCCTTTAAGATAATGGCCTATGTCAAGTGTGTGAGCAAGATATGGTAACACTTTATTTTGAAGGTGTCTACATAAGAGTGACATGAGCGTGTCATAAACATGACATGGGATGTGTCAAGAACATTAATGACACTTTGAAGCAACATTAATGCTCATGATACTTGTCATGTCATGTTTCTGACAGGCTTGTGTGACTCTTATGTAGACACCTTCAAAATAAAGTTTTACCATATCTTGCTTAAGTCACAAAGGCATGTTCAAAAAATTGCCTAAGTCATTTATTTCTCTTAAGTTACATAATTTACACACAGTGTTATTACTATGCATTACATCCTTTTTGAGTGAAATTATCAATAAATGTCATATGTTACACTTCTGGTGAAGTTTTTTTTGTTTCCTGCAAACCTTGAAAAAATGAGTTAGGCGATTATTTTAACAGGGTGATGATATGCGTGTGTGTTTGTACCTGTAGGGCTTGTCGTAAGTGTTGACTCCAGTGAAGCTCTGGCTCCTAGTGATGGATCTGGAGGTGAGGCGTCTGGCTGGGCGAACAGATAGCGACATGGTGGAGAGAGCTCGGGATGGACTCCCTGTACAGAAGAGAGGAGAAGTAGCATCATCACAGTGCCAACATGACACCACAGTATGGTTCTCTGTCATACATAGTGCACACAGATAGCTCAATTAGGAAACTGACTGGAATGGAACCAAAAAGAAAACCATGCTGGACCAGTTTGCTGCTAGTAGGAGAGTGTACTGGAGGAATCAAGGATCACCACATTGGCAGGTGCAGACAATAAAGATGTATGGAAAATGCAAATAATATGAGAAATCAAACCCAATTCTGGATGATCGCTTCAGTTTCATGAAGCAGGACGTGCCCCCCCTTATGTGTGTAAGTTTGTGTACCTAGGTATATTATAGTGTTTCCTCTAGGTTTTTGCCGAGCAGCAGGGGTGAAAGATTATTTGTTCCCTGGATGCTGTGTGTTTGTAAATATCAACCAGCAATTTAGAAAGTATAAAAACGACAATCGACTGCAAAACAAGCTTTAGAACCAGTGTTTTCCACAGGATTGTATGAGACGAAAAAAACACCTTATAAAACAACCCTAATTCTACGCAATACACAATCCCTACAGAGCTGAATCAAGTGAAAGTGACATAAAACTATAATAATTACAGAAGGTTATTATATTTTTAAATGTCGTGCCATCTATGAATCCACTAACTTGTCCTATACCATGGTCAACTGTGATCGGATGTTAATAACAGACAGTTTGGGCAATAACTACTGCTTGCCTTTATTTTGATAAAGAAAAAAAAAAATTTGAATGACCCATGTGCAATGGCTGCATTCAGAGATTTCAGCAATTATTTTGGAGAGTACAGTGTTACCACCTATGGTTACCACTCATAACTCAAATAGACACAGCTACAAAAGTGTTATGTATAACTGTTACTGTGCAGATGTTCTATAACTCGGTGGTGGCCAGTGTAATTTCTACGGTGTAGTGTGCTGGGGCAGCAGGCCAAAGGCAGTTGACACTAACAGACTCAGTAAAGTCATCAGGAAGGCTGGTTCTGTCCTGGGAGTGGAGTTGGAGTCTGTTGTGGAGGTGTCGGAGAGGAGGATGCTGAGGAAACTGCCCAGCATCATTGACAACACCCCCCCCCCCCCCTGCACACCACTCTGGAGTCCTATAAATGAACCCTTAGCCGTAGACTGAGGTTACCAAAGATCACAGCAGAACGCCACAGGAGGTCTTTTCTACCTGTGGCCATCACTGTATAACTCCTCCTCTTTCTGCAGGGAGGATAGCTAACATGTCGGGCTGACTAATTCATATCATGTGCAATACAATATTCAAAACCACAGACTATACTATACTATTTTCATTTTCATGATCATATGCAATATATCCGTCTACTACATCGTGCCATGTCATCTGCACGTTACTCCTTGACACTTCATTTTTTATTTTATATGGTTATATTTATATTAAATATTGTTATTGTTGGATATTTTGTTCATTGTTTTCTAATATTATCCTATATGGTGATTGTTTCCTTCGGGATTAATAAAGTTCTATCTTGTCTTATCTCTTATAAACCATAGTTTGATTTGAAGCTCAGAGGCTCTCAAATTCATCACATATATAATCTATGTCCCGATCTTTTTTAAGAAAAAAAGTAAATAGTAATGTACGAAACATTCAGAAATCAGGCTCACTTTTATCTGGAGAGTGATACCATCTGCTGGCAGATGATATCAGCTGTAGCTACATCATGTAAGTAACATAAGTAATAAGTAATAACTGCCCCAAAGGTCAAAATGAAACCGGCTGTTGTCTGGTTAGTGTACTCTCACATCAGTGACTGCCTTGTGAGATTAACACCTGCCAAATGGAAAGTCTACCAGCACTTGGTGTAAATCTGACCCTGGTTATATTCCATTCAAAACAATAGTGGCTAATATCTGCATTACTTCAGCTATTGTTGTGTCATCTAAAGGAGGCGAAGCCATTTTTTCCTGCTGTGGTGTGAAGCTGCGTTTTGTTATTGTGACTTAAGTCATCGGTTAATTTCTGTCAGCTAAAGAAGTGTTTTCCTACTGTGGCCTATCCAGTGTCCTGTATCCTGTTTCTTCAAACTGCTGAAAGGCCTCTGCACCCGCTCCACCCCCAACTCCACCCCCACCTCTCCCACAGCACAGGAAATGTCACAATCCAACAGGAAGTCAGAAGAAACTGCCTCTCCTGACAGGAAATTTAACAAAGGGAGATAGTCCTGAGGGCTGCAGTCATCTGGTTGAAGAGAAAAAGGTCAATTCTGTTGGCGTTTAACTGAATCACAAGGGCTGGAAAGAAACCTTTGGTGACAGATTGTTGTACAACTTTCACGGCATCTTTTTAAGTTGGAAAAAATGTGTTTTCTGATTAGAAAAGGAACTATGAATCTTAATCTCAACTGGGAGTAAAAATGTTAAAATCACTCTAAAACAGGAACAGGAGGTAAAGTAATTACTTCCACGGATGAAAATAATAAAGTGTGTGCGTGTGTGTGTGTGTGTGTGCTGTGGGACTCTGTGGTTCACCATTTGTTGACTTAACCTAGTTTAAGTACTCGCACTGAGCAGAGTGGAGCTGGAGGGGAGTGAGAGATAAAGGAAGACAACATATTTTCAGAGAGACAGAGCCTGACAGAAGTTCAGGAAGGACAGACTGAGTGTGAGGGACCCAGTGTGACCCAACTTTTCCACTTGTTCGGACACTTTCCTCTGTATGTTCCTGATAAATCAGAACACCCTCGCTATGAGAACGTCTGTGTAATAAGTGATAACTCTGGTGACAGACATTTTCTGCACAGTAAGAAGAGTCTCTATCTAATGGTTTTATCTTATATCAATGAGTTATACAGTTGTCAGTCTTGTATCAATGCCAGCAGATGGTGTCCAACATCGTACTTTCATAACATTGTGTCAGCTCTCTGAGTTATCTGAGTGATAAAAACAAGCACTACAGCAGGTCTGTGATGTATTTGCTAATCTAAGTCTGTCTTGGCATGTTAAGTGTTGTTTTACCATACTGTTATGGACATGGATTTAAGCAGAGGTGGAAAAAGCATTCAGTAGGGCTGGGCAATATGGACCAAAAGTCATATCCCGATATATTTAGGCTGAATATACGATATATATCGTGATAATTTTATCGCAAAGTGAGAGCAAATTTTCAGTCAAAGTTAAATATGACACGTCACTAGCAGTTTTATTAAAACCGTTTATTTAAGTAAAACATAAATACTGTATAACAGGAGAACCTTTTTTAAAAAAAATGTTTTTAAATCAAAGCTCCATAAAGTGCACATTTAAATAAAAAATATCTTAAATAAAAATAGCCTATGAAATAAAATAGGCCAATCTTTTTCCAAAAGAAATATACTTACACGGAAAAAGAATAACGAACATTACAAAAGAACTAAATATAAAAAACCCTAGTAAGGGCAGGATTTATATTTTAAGAAATGTTTTTTTTAACTATATCGATATATGCGATATGGTCTAATTCCATATCACTTTTAACAATATATCGATATATCTTTTATATCGATATATTGCCCAGCCCTAGTATTCAGATCCCTTACTTAAGTAAAACTACTAATACTACAATGTGAAATTGACAATCTGGTCAAAAGCCTCTGTCTGGACACCCCAAACCTGAAAACCTCTGCAATGATGTAACTGCAGCTGGCAGTCTAAAAAATCTTTACCTGCTTCCTAGTTGGCCATCGGCTTGATGGTCTGTGGTACCCCTGACCCTTTAAAAATGCACTAATAGATAACACAATAAGAACAGAACAATAAAATACAGGTTCACAAGGTTTTAACAGAAAGTAGCTTTCCTATGTGTGTGTACACAGTGTCTTCTGCAGCGCACCAGGAACTCTCACACAAATGTGAGTGTGTGTACAAATTAACTATTGCAGATGGTGCACACACACAGTCGTGAAAGTTTACCTATAAGCACTCACAAATCAAACAAAAAGTACAGGTTCCCACTCGAGGTGTGAATCAGCAGAGGCCCCACGATACGACTTTATCCCGATACTTTAGTCATGATGCGATATTATTGTGATTTTAAGCATTTTGTGATATGGTGAGTATTGTGATACAATATATTGTGATTTAACTGTTTAACTTTAAATTCAATCAAGAATTGTTTGGTCAAATAAGAGAAAATTCTCAGTCTATTCATCTTACTTTTTATTTCTCCACAATGAGAGTCGAACCCACAGACTGACCAACAAAGTATTCAGTCAAACTGAACTGAACTGATATCAAACATGGACGACAACAACTGCAGCATTTTATCACACTTTCCTCAACTTTAAGCTTCACTGCTCTGTATATTTTTGAATTAAACATAAAGAAAGCTGAACTTTGCAGCGTTATTTTTCGACAACTACCCAACACGACATGCCTATAGATTCCGTAGATCTTATAGTTTCATATCATACCAGTATATCCAGTATATTCCTAAAAGTGAGCACACTACTGCCTCTGGAAAAAAACAAACATCATACTTGGCGGCCATGAATCGATATAATATTGCCATGCAAAACATCGCGATACTATTTTTTCCCCACCTCTAGTAGTATCCACAAACAGCATGCTGAGAGTGTAACAGTACATCTGTCCCAGGCTGTCAGCATAGGAGGTTCAGTTTTGTACGTCCCTCACACACTCTAATTAGAATACAATTGACTTAAATCAATTCTGAATATGCTGCACTTGTCATAATTGGGCAATTAATTTGTGCGCACACACAACACTAGTGGTGGAAAGTAACTAAGTACATTTACTCAAGTCCTGTACTTCAGTACAACTTTGAGGTACTTGTACTTTACTTGAGTATTTCCATTTTATGTAACTTTTTACTTCTACTTCACTACATTATGAGGCAAATATTGTACTTTTTACTCCACTACATTTAGCTGAAAGCTTTATTAGTTACTTTTCAGGTCGAGACTTAACAAAAAAAACATGATAGTGAAGTAATTAATTTGACATTTGTTTAAATTAAACCTCATAAGAGTATGTTAAGAATATAATGCATTTATGCTTACACAATGCATCAATAACAACCATCAAATAAAATATTTAGAATATATAAAACAATCTGAGTGGGTTCATTCTGCATAACAAGTACTTGTGATACTTAAAGTACATTTTGATGCTGATACTTTTGTACTTTTACTTCAATAAGTTTTAAATGCAGGACTTTTACTTGTAGTGGAGTAATTTCACAGTGTGGTATTAGTACTTTTACTTAAGGGATCTGAATACTTCTTTCAACACTGCACAACACATACATATTTTAACATTACAACAACAATAAATACCATTTGCCAATGTTTGGACGACCTAATTTCAATTTCATGCCTATATTTTCCAAAAGAAGTAAAAATGTCATCTTCTGCATTTCTTGGTGTCCCCTGCCGAACCAAAAATGTACTGAGCCATAACCCAAAATTGAGTGATGCATTTTTAGAAGCTTTACACCATAAACCCTCATATAAAACACCAACCTTGACAGGGCTCCGTGTCTCTGTCAGAGTCCCAGTCGAGGCAGGCCAGTGGTAGTCGGCACATTTCTCCCTCTGTCACACCCCACTGTCCCGGCTCCTACGTAATCTCCAGCTTTGTTATTAGACTTTCATGAGCTAATCAGCCAGCATCCCATCTAGTTTAATGATCCATCAGCTCCATTCAAACTTCAACAACCCCTGAAGTCCATCAAACTGTGCTGTATGTTGTGTTCCCTACCTGATCCAAACAGTGCTCCGGTCCTGCCCAATGATAACAACAGATTCCAGTCACACCATCTCCTCTGTTATTGATGTTCTCATATAAACACTGGCACTGTGGCTCTGTGCCACACACTCAGCCTTCCATACGCCTCTGTGGTGAGCGAGTGTGTGACACCACACCTATTGTTTGATGCTCTCTGGCCTCTCTCTCCCAGACCATTCTGGAAAAACACATCCACACACATACCCAAACACAGCATCCACTTAGTCCGTGCCTCTTGCACTGTTTTTGCCCCACAAGCAGGATCACCTAAGGATGGTGATGTTAGTTTTACCTGGACTGGTATAAAAAATTGCTTTGCAGATTCATGGTTTGCAGTAAAAAAAACTAAATAAAAAAAAAAACTTTGATACTGTTGATAGACTGTATTGTAGAGGTGGGAATCCCGATACTTGAGTCACGGTACGATGTTATTGTGATTTTAAGCATGTACTGCGGTACAATATATTGCAATTTAACTGTTTAACTGCATTTTATGTGCACAAAATTAAATTCCTCATTGTTTTGTCAAAAAAGAGAAAATCTCAGTCTATTCATCTCACTTCAGTCTTTTTATTTCTCCACAATGAGAGTCAAACCCACAGACTGACCAACAAAGTATTCAGTCAAACTGAACTGAACTGATATTAAACATGTATGGACGACAACAACTGCAGCATTTTATCAAACTTTCCTCAACTTTAAGATTCACTGCTCTGAATATTTTTGACTGAAACTTAAAAAAAGTCTTAACTTTGCAGCATTACAGCTACCCGTCACTATATCCTGACACACATATAGATTCATTAGATCTTCTAGTTTCATATGATACCAGTAAATCCAGTATAATCCTAAAAGTGAGCCCACTACGGCTCTACGATAATGATGGCCCACCGGCTGTCTGAACACTAAATGTCGATACTTGGCAGCCATGAATCGATACAATATTGCTGTATCTATTTTTTCCCACCTCTACTGTATTGCATGACTGTGCAATATTCATACACATCCCTGAAAGGAAGACATCTAACCAATGATATGTCAGAAATGTATAAATTAGTCTCACAGAGCCAGGCCTATCTCTGTGAGCTGTGTCACGGCAAAAAAAAAAAAAACCTTGTATTTCTTTTGAATGATCACACTCATCCTGGGCAGTGCTAAACAGGATGCAGTGACTGTGCCTCTGCTAAATAGGGGAGACAGCTTAAGGGGAGGAGAAGTTTGTCTGAGAGACGCAACCAGGGGTAGGCACCATCCACATCCGGTGAGTCAGTTGATTTATGATTGTGCCCATGTCTCAGCATATTACAGCAGGGTATAACACATAAGCTGGACACACCAAATGCCATTGGGCCAAGTAGTAGAAAGAGAGGTTAAAAAAGGCTGAATTACTAAAATTCTGAAGTGAAACTAGGGCTGGGCGATATGGCAAAAAAAATGATCACAATATATTTTTTCATATCGTCCGATCTCGATTATTATCACAATTTTTTAATATTGTTTTTTATATTGCCAGTTGTAAGTATATGTACTGAAACGTAAAGAAACTAGAGATTAGTTCCACTAGTAGTGGCTGAACTGCTAAATGCTACATGTGCTGGCTGCAGTGGCAGGCTGTGCAGACTCTGCTCACATTTTCATGCTTTCCGAATAATCACTTGGGTGGTACTTCTTCAAATAATTAAACAGATCTGTTGTTGTTAGAAAGCCCACACTGTTAATGTTTCGTTAACTTGTTTATTGAACTAAGTTTCATTCAGTAATAACTTGTTTCTCTGTAAGTTTTCATATGTTCCACGCTCTTGAATACACCATAGCTGTTGCAACACCAATGAATGCACCATACCTGTGTGCGAATTGTGCTGTGTGTTGTGAATGTTAGTTTTCTCTCGATACATCGGCGGATTGATTGTAATTTCCTTTGCTCTTTCCCATCATTCACCTGTTCCTCCCTCGTTTATTGCTCCAAGTCATGGCTGACATCTATTTCACTGCCTCAGCTCCGTGTTTAGCTCCACTTTCGGTCTTTCTGTTTACTTCTCCGGCCCACTTACGGAGCAGGAAAAGGTCGACTCTGATCGGCTGTTGTCACGCACATTTCCGAAATGTTTATTTGATTAAATATGCTCACAGCTGATCACCATAATCGACCTGAAATAAATCGTGATCACCAATTGCAATCATAAAATCGCCCAGGCCTGCTATTTACCATTGTTTTGGCACCATTCTCTCAACACTGAAGATATGTATCTTAAGTCACTACTGGTAAGGGTGGAAAAATAGCAAACCTGTCGCTATGCTGTTTATGTCCAGTAGAAGTGGTCTCTTCAACAGACTCACATTTCTTGGGTGTGTATGTGTGACCTCCTGGGATAATTGGGCTTGTGTATCTCTTCATGTAAGGAATGTCAAATCCAGAGAGGCTGGCAGATCCAAGAGCGTACACACACACACACACACACACACACACATGTATAATAATGAAACCGCTGAGTGTGATAGTGCACCTATAGTCGTGCCTCCAGGCTCAGCCGCCCTGTGTTATCTGATAGGAACTGCTACAAGGAAGGGGTCAGACAATTTTCAGTTATTTAAGTCAGAAACTCATTAATAAGAAATCATTTTGTTGAGCTTACAGGTCCAATTTAAATTGGACTCTTGATAAATGAGCTACACATGTTTCAGGCCTGTAAATGACCCCAGCAACAGCAGCGCTTCCTTTCACAGCTGTTTTAATGGTGTTTTTACAGAGTCCAAACAAAAGAATACAAGAATACAAAAGGTTGTGCTGCAAAAAGGGAGTCTGTAGTCCCATATGTATCTCTTAACCGTTAGAGGCCACTGCTACTACTGGCATTTCAACACTGATAACAATATATATTTTTTTCAAAGTAAAATAAAAGTCCAATAACAATAAAGTGATACACACATAACTGAAATTCCTGGTAGATCCGTCAAATCTGGATATGAGCTGAGCAGGATATTGTCCACTTCAAAATAAATGTACCATCAAAATGTCAGTAACTGTACAATTCTGGGAGTAATCAAACTTATAAATGATCATATAAATAATAACTACAAAAATATAAAGATCAGAGTTTTTTTTTTTTTGTTTTTTTTAAAAGGTGCAGTGTACCTGTCATGGCTTAGTTACTAATACTGATATTTTTGAGCTGTGAAATTGCTAAATTGCTACAAAAACAAGATGTTTTCAATAATTGCAATTCTTATATTTCCATTGTGAATCAAGCCATTCCATTTGGGCGCTAAGAAACAAGCCATATTCATTGGTTGTTGGTAACATACACTCACAACCACCTCATTAGGTACACCTGTTCAACTGCTCTTTAATGCAAATATCTAGTCAGCCAATAACATGGCAGCAACTCAATGCATGTAGACATGTAGACATGGTGAAGAGGAGCTGCTGAAGTTCAAAGCGAGCATCAGAATGGGGAAGAAAGGTGATTTAAGTGGCTTTGAACGTGGCATTGTTGTTGCTCTGAACAAACTGCTAACCTAACAACCATCTCTAGGGTTTACAGAGAGTGGTCCGAAAAAGAGAAAATATCCGGTGAGCCAAAATACCTTGTGGATGCCAGAGGTCAGAGGAGAAGAGCCAGACTGGTTGGAGATGACCACACCGGGTGCCACTCCTGTCAGCTAAGAACAGGAAAGTGAGGCTACAGTTCACACGAGCTCACCAAAATTGGACAATAGAGGATTGGAAAAATGTTGCCTGGTCTGATGAGTCTTAATTTCTGCTGTGACATTCAGATGGTAGGGTCAGAATTTGATATAAACAACATGAAAGAATGGATCCACCCTGCATTGTATCAACAGTTCAGGCTGCTGCCGGTGGTGTGATGGCGTGGGGGTATTTTCTTGGTTCACTTTGGGCCCCTTAATACCAAGTGAGCATGGTTTGAACACCACAGCCTCCCTGAGTATTGTTGCTGACCATGTCCATCCCTTTATGACCACAGTGTACCATCTTCTGATGGATACTTTCAGCAGGATAACGCACCATGTCACAAAGCTCAAATCTTCTCAAACTGACAGCGAGTTCACTGTACTCCAATGATGTGGTGGAACGGGAGATTGGCATGATGAATGTGCAGCCGACAAATCTGCAGCAACTGCGTGATACTATCAAGTTAAAATGGACCAAAATCTCTGAGGAATATTTCCAGCACCTTGTTGAATTTATGCTACGAACAATTAAGGCAGTTCTGAAGGCAAAAGGAGTCCAACCTGGTACTAGCAAGGTGTACCTAATGTAGTGGCTGGTGAGTGTAGTGTTGGGTAAGGGGGTGAAGTCTGGAAGTCTAGTTTAACAGCTGAACTGCTCCTACCCAACCCTGACCCTGGTCGAGAACAAAAATGGTCACAGTCTTCTCAACATTGTCATTCTTAATTGCCAGCAGACAGAAGGTGTCATATGGGATTGATGAGATTTTGCTATTTAAGTTTTAAGTCTAAGATTTAAGTTTAAAGTATTAAAGTAATTTAACAATCAAGGTGTACGGCGCCACACTGAACTCATCAGCCACATGAAATATTTAACCTGAAAGACTTGCAAGGTTTTAATATCTTTCGTTATAAAAGACAGTTCAAACAGTACCGCAAGTTACGTAAAAAACGTATGTTATTGTCAACAACATGATTCACGTTACTTAAGTTAAAAATGGTTAAAAAAGGACACGAATGCCGATATCCTGGGTGAAATATGCAGTTTGTTTGACCCATTTACCACCCTGCGGAGCATAAATTTGCTCGGCTGTCAATGGTTACTACGTCAGCAGGATGCAGCGGTCGGTAAAATACATCAATATCGCTATTTTTTTGCTGCCTGTACACACAACCTATATTGACGTTTTTGATGGAAGAACAGGCTGGAAAAAAGTTGTGATCCAACTAACAAAGTCAACTAGGGGATTCTCAACTGATGATTTGAATCATCAACGTGTAAATACCATGCACATAACTTGAGACTTTATGTGGAAATACCTTAAGTCTAAAGATGGTTATGGTCTCAAATTGAGGTCAGGTAGGTGTCTGTATGTTTAGTCTTATGTAAAGGACATCCATCTCTACCAGTAACTGTGGTGGGATCTGACTCTGCAAGAGAGGGACTATGAATGTACAAATAACAAAGTGTGCTTCAAGACTACTGGCTTCTGGTGAAATGTGCTCACTGACAACACTACATACATACTAAGCAAGGTGAATAAAGGGTCAGTCCTTGGTATTCCTCTTGAGATAATTAATGCTTCAGCTGGTGTTAATAGTTTCCTCCCACCACAACACAACTATTGCATACACAGCGTGTTCTCTCATCCTCCCACATAGTGTAAATACGGTTCAGTTTCAGAGCTCCAGGATCCTCCCTCCCTCTTATTACTGTCTTTAGAAAAAGGAAACCCAGGAGGGAGTAACATCCTGCAAGGAGGGCATGGTCAGGAAAACACTAATGCAGTTAATGGCTATACTGAGTCACAGGAATAACCCAACAGCCTGACTGCACAGATACATGCACACTTCCAGGAAAATGATACGAGTCTTATTATAAATCTAAAAAGGGCCACAGCAGTGAGGAGCATACCTGATTTTGTAGGCTTAGCATGCAACAGTAATGTTACTTTGACAACAATGAAAGTAGAAACAAGCAAGTATATCTGAGCTTATACTCAAAGAATCCAAACCAATGGCTGCCTGGGCAGTAGAAAAATGTTCCAAAGTCTTAATGGAATACTTCAGCAATTTGGGGAATGTACTTTTTTTCTTTCTTTCCAAGAGTGTAGATGAGAAGATTGATATCAATCTCGTAGCTGTGTGTTTAAGGGGAAGTATGCCAATATTACACATCAGCATGTGTTTAGAGCTGTTGGGAAGTACTACTGCATGAGTGAAAACTTTGTGCATAAAACTTTTTTGTGGCTCCAGGGAGTTGCACAAGATCAGATGAAGCACTTAAAGGGGCTTGTGGTTGGATGTGAAGACCACAAGTCTGACAATTAAAAAATCTGGAGGTGTGGAGATCGAAAAAAGTGACATCTGCAGTAGGGCTGGGCGATATGGACCAAAATTCATATCCCGGTAGTTTTAGGCTGATGTATACAATATATAGGTATTTTAAGTGTTTAGTTTAAACTCAACGTCAAAAGTAATCATCATCCACCTGTTTTATGTAAAGACTTCAAATTCAAAAACTTCCACCTTTTGCAAACAACTTCGTGTGGCTTTTCATCTGCAATCCGAAATGCCTCCAAATTACAGAACCATTCTCAGAAAGCTAAACCAACATCAGAAGATACTATATATCGGTATACCCGTATTGTCTCAGCTACATATCTCTTTCTAAAATATATCAGTACAATTTGTAATACCGATGAACTGCCCTGCCCTACTCTGCAGCCTGCTAACTTAACCACTAGAACACACTTCTTAACACCTTGCATCTTGTTTATTTAATCTGTACACAAACAGACACTCAACAAGAGTTTTAGAGGGACTTATATACCGGAACAATTTCTTGATGAACAACAGCTTAAACATGAAAAACAACTTGAATACTTGCTAAAGGATTCCGCATATGGACAACACCAGACTTCCAGGCATTAATATTCTTTATATGAAATGGTCTGCTTTCATTCACCTAAGAGGAGAAAGATTTTTTATGTCTCAATACATCAAGACCTTGAGAATTGCCTTTTTCTGTAACTGGATGGTGAGCACCACTGTTCTGAAAACTGCTGAGAAACCCCCTTATTGTCAGTATCTGCAGGAAAGTCACATCTTCTAAATCAGGCATATCCAAACTATTCCACAAAGGGCCGTGCTGCAGCAGATTTTTTGTTCCAACCAGTCAAGAACACACCTAATTCAATGGATCAGCTGTTTGAACCTTGAGATCAGTTGATTAAATGACTCGTGCCTGTTGTGCTTCTGCTTGGTTGGAAGGAAAACCTGCAGCCACATGGCCCTTTCTGTAATAGTTTGGACACGCCTGTTAAATGCTCTAGGTCTATAGTTGTAAAGTATCATTAGACTGTGATTAACCTAGAGGTCACAGCAGGTCACTTTGTACACTGAGGTCAAGTTTGAAGAAATGCTCTCACTACAATGAAACCAATGACGTCACAGTGACTATGTTCACTATTATTGTACAGTCAATATAATGGACTAACACTCATACATACAGTAAGACACTCAAGTCTTGAAATACAACACACAAATGCCACAAACAGTGATGACGGTTCAATAGTTCAATAGTGTAGCTTTCACCACTGCAGTCACACCGACTCAAACGCACCAAGTGTATAGAGAAAAGTGGAGAAACATTGATCAGGAATAATAGTGAAAATTAATATTGCTTGTCATTGTAAAATATTTACTTTCTGCTGTGAACTGAAATTGAAAATTGGAGGGAGCACAGCTGAATATTATCGCCAAATTCTGTAACCCTCCTGTTGTATTACGGGTCAAAGTGACCCATTTCAAAGTTGAAAAAAACGTTTAAAAAAAAAAAAAAATGTAGTTAAAATTATTTTTTTCGGGATGAAACTTCTTCCTCTTGGCTTAATAAAGATATATATAGAGAGAAATACTTCAAAAAACATTTATGTCATGTAAAATTAACATGCATTTAAAAAAAAAAAAGAAAAACGAGTGAATTATCCTAATTGAACCATGATCTTTGAGAGGTAAAGAACACCATTGCACTAAATATATATTGAAATGGTTTGTAATGGAGTTAATAATTAAATATAAACAATGTTTATTGGGATTTCTGGTTTCTGACACTTATGCATGATTAAACATGTCAAATTGACCCAGGAACATTTTTGCTGTTCCTGAGAAACGAACATAAGAGGAGGGTTAAACTGCCATTTCATATGAGACAAAGGCATCATCAAACTGTGTCAAGAAGTAAAGCTGTGTGCAATTGTGTAATTTCTCACATAAGTGAAAACACACTGTGAAAGGGTCACATGTGTAACTATGATAAGACAGAGAAGGAAATAACATTAAGACAGCTAAACTGATGAAACCCAGGAGTTGTCAGGAACATTAATAGATTGGACAGTCATGGTCACATTTGTCTAGTCAGCTACAATTTAACATTACAAAGCTGTCTGTAACTATAACAGCTGTGACAGTTGGGTTGGCCACCAAAAGACCATTAATTCAGCCATTATCGTTTGTTCCACAAATTAATTAACTTTTAAAAAGGTTGGTATGGGTTAGGGCTGGGAGACATATCGGTATTACGAATCATACCCATATATTTTAGAAAGAGTTATATAGTTGAGACAATACCGCCATACCGCTTATACAGTCCTGGGCGTCGGTACGGCTTGGGTGCTTTTAAGAGTGTGGGACATATGAAAACTTACAGAGAAACAAGTTATTACTCAATGGAACTTAGTTCAATAAAGAAATTAGCAAAACAAAACAAAAACCCTCAGGACTGTAAAGTAGTTCACTGAGTTATTTTATATTTTTCTATGTTCATCTTATTTAATTTGCTTTGTTATGTACTTCGTATGTTGATAAAATATCAAACTAATCTCTAGTTTTAGTTTTAAGTACAGATGATTTAAAACTGGCAGTTTAAAAACAATATAAAAAATTGTGATAATAATCAAGATAGGACGATATGAAAAAAAAAATTGTGATACATTTTTTTGCAATATCCCCCAACCCTACTGATATACAATATCTTTTGATGTTGTCTCAACTCATGACGACTATTTGTTTGCTCCTCTCTGCACATGAGCAAGCTAGTTCCTAAGAAAAAAAAAAACAATGGTACTGTAATTTGGAGGTATTTCGGTTTTCGGATTGCAGATCAAGAGCAACTTAATCTGATGAAATTGCTTCAAAAAGGTGGAAAGTTTTGAATTTGATCAAGTCTTTAAATAAAACAGATTGATGATGATTTCTTGTGGCGTTGAGTTAAAACTAAACTCTTTGCACATTTTGTTTAAAATACCAATATATATTGTATATCGCCATTCCACCTAAAGATACTATGAGTTTTGGTCCATATCGCCCAGCCCTAGAATGGGTCCATTCAATTCAGAGGAAATTCTCACCAAAAACCTTCTAGCAACACATAAGGGAATATCTAAATAGCTAAGGGTAAACACTTAGAGATCAGCGGGGGTTTCCCCTACCATATCCTGAGAAAATCCTTGGTGGTGAGGTGAGGGTAGGGCAGCCTTGGCCTAAGTGGTTTAATGTAATCAGGTACAGTACTATTGGCAGAGACAGGACTTTGGTGCTAATTTTCTCTTTTTCAATAAGAAACCTGCTGAGTTGATTTGCTTTGGAAACTCTACACTTCCTCAATTTGTACTTGCCGTCATGCTGACTTCAGCATAACATATACACATTTATAGCATTGATTTAATCAGGACAACATTCGTCCCTCTTACTCTCTCTCACACACACACACACACACACACACACACACACATTTTTTAAACTAGCCTTCACTATGGCCTTTCTTTGTCCTAAATCATAGAGTATGTGGTGGTTTGGTTTAAGTCTGGCCCACAGCACAGACAAATCGTTGACAATATGAAAGGAAGTTGCAGTGCTTTAGTACAGATTTCCTCTTTGTGTTTCCACAGACAGCGTCTCCTTGGTGATATAAGGCGCAGGTATGATAACACCAAGGAAGAATGTTGTTGATCTAAAGAAATTCTAAATTAGGAAATACAGACATGATTTGACAAACTCCAACTGTTGAAGCCTCATAATGGCTTCAGTTGAACTTCCCAATGGATCTTTACACTGAGCTAGGATTGTGGATTTCATTTGATTCATCACCAACACTGAAATCGCATTAGGAGTCTCTTAACAGATAGTATGGACAAGAGGAACAATCGCAGTAACCAAAAACTCTATCAATGTACCTTACATAGGAGCATGTCAGTATTGTTACAAGCAGTGGTGGAAAAAGTATTCCAATCTCTTACTTAAGTAATAGTACTAATACCACACTGTGGCAAATTACTCCTCTACAAGTAAGTCCTGCATTCAAAACTTACTGAAGTAAAAGTCAGCATCAAAATGCAACTAAAGTATCAAAAGTAAAAGTACTCATTATGTATAATGAACCCACTCAGATTGTTTTATATATTCCAAAATATATTATTGGATTATTATTATTATTGATGCATTTATGTAATCAGCTTTTAATTGTCTCAATGTAAGGCTAACTTTAACTACTTAATATACTGTTATGAGATTTAATTTAAAAAAAAAAAGTGTAACCACTTTAAATGTATCATGTTCAAGATTCAAGAGTCTTTATTGTCATTATACAAGACAACAAGATTTCCTTCAGACTCACAGCTTAAAGACATACAATTAGTTAAAAAGACACACGCTAGAATAAAAAAATAAATAGATATGACTGTACATGATATAAAAAGAATGTAATGTATATAAAGTGCACTTGGTGGATGTTTTAGGTCAAATCTCGACCTGAAAAGTAACTAAAGCTGTCAGCTAAATGTAGTAAAAAGTACAATATTTACCACAAAATGCAGTAAAGTAGTAGTAGTTGTTACATAAAATGGAAATGCTGAAGTAAAGTACAAGTACCTCAAAACTGTAATAAAGTACAGTACTTGAGTTAATGTTCTAAGTAACATTCCACCACTGGTTAGAAGACAGACAAAAAAAATAGGAACCTATTCCCTGAACTAAATTTAAAAAATCTGGATATTAGGAACAAGGTAGTGAAACCCAGTGGCAGTGGCGTGGTCCTTTAAAGAGGAGTAACCAGAAGTATCTATTCATTACTAGGAGGAACACCACGGACCGATTTAAAACAGTAAGAAAAAGTGCTAAAAAATAATAAATAATACAAAGGGAGGGACATCCATTGAATTCTACTGGATATGACAAACAACTGTCACTGTCACAGCTTTTGTTTTGAGGTGTTTGGATTAAACCCTTCAACCATCAACTGATAATAAGTTACAAACCTGTTAACCAGCAACTGATAGTTCATCCTGACAAACAGAGAGTTAATTATTAGAGATGAGCCAGTCTCACTGAGCTGCACCACACTGCTTCATACCTCCATATCCACTGTACATGGTCACTTGTGGGAGATGTCAAGTCTATCCAGCGAGGGGTCCTCCCAATTCCAGAAGTATCAGCTCCAAGTGGAATCTTAGTCGCTGCTCTTTCTGATCACTCACTGACTTTTCAGTCACTCACTCTTTGGTTATCTGCTTCACTTTTCTCTTTATCCCGTCTATTTCCCCTTTTCTCTGCCCCCCATATCCACTGTCACGGTTGTTAATCCGTTCGTCCAGTAACCTACTGATCCTCTCTCTCTCTCTCTCACATACGCTGATAAGAAGAGGAGGGGGAGGAGGAAAAGGAAAAAGCAAGGCGGACCTCCCTCCTCCTCATCCCTGCTGACATCACTGGTTTTTCCTGCCCCTCCTTCTCCCTGTTGAACATATTGTTTCAGACCACACACACACACACCCACACCCACACAAAATATAGTTCCTCAACATCCCCCTACCAAAGTATCAATATCCAGTTTTCCAAACAGAAGTCATTGTAAGACATCATTGCAGATTCTTTTTTTTTTTTTACTTCATGAGGAAGGACCTACAACAACTTTAACATCATCCAGCCTTCCTGATGGATTACTTTTAGCCACTGCAGGAACTTAACATACCATCAAACCAGAGTCAGGGCTTCTACCTACCTCGAACGTTATAAAAAGGTACTGAAAGTATTTCAACACTATTCATATTCTAAAGATATCTTGCGTTATGTGTCTGTCACCCCCCCTATCAGTCAGTCAGTCATTTCCCCTGACCCCACTTCATCGTCCTCCACAGCTTGTTCTCCAGTCAAAAACGTCAGTATAGGTCGTGTGTAAAGGCAGCGAAAAAACAAGCTATATTAACGTATTTCACCGTCCGCTGTAATGATCCACTGCCATATGCTGACTTAGTAGTTATTGACAGCCAAGAGAAGTTTAAAAAGTGGATTCACACATTTGGTAGGATGCTGGCGTGGTGGATGGGTCGAACACACTGCAGACTTTTTTACCCAGTAACTTGCAGCAGTCCCATGACCCCTAAATATTTCACTTCCGACATTTCCGTGCATTTATTTACTGTTTAAACTTTCATTTATAACGCCTTACCAGCCCAAAACCTAGGTCAGTGGTTTTACAAGTATTCCAACCTAAAAGACAGAACCTCTTCTGTGTCAGTTCCAAAAATTACAGCACGTATGTACGTATCGCGGTTCGCGTTTCACAGCTCGCGGTACACTGCAGCATTCTAAGAATAGCACACACTCGCGGTTGTATAAAGGCTGCAGTTTCTGTGGATTTATGTTGTAGAACCACTGACCTAGGTTTAGGGCAAAAAATGTCCTGGTAAGGCGTTATAAAAGACAGTTAAAACAGTAAATAAATGTACATAAATGCCGGAAGTGAAGTAGTTACAAGTGACTACCGCAAATTACTTAAAAAACGTGATTCACATAACTCAAGTTAAAAATAATTTACCCTTGTTTTGTTTTTTTACACGGGAAGTGAACCCCACTCTCCTGGGTGAAAGCCTGCCGTTTGTTCGACCCATCCACCACCCCAGCCTTCTTAACTTCACTTGGCTGTCAATCACTACTCCATCATCTAGATGGGGGCGGGCGCATTACAGCAAATACAGGGAAACTACGTAAATATAGCTAATTTTTCACTGCCTGGACACACAACCTATACTGACATTTTTGAGGGAAGAACAGGCTGTAATATACCCATCTTACAGAAATCACTGTGTAGTTTTTTGGCATCTGATGCCTCATGGAGTTTTCATTCAAACATCACATCCAGGAAACAGCACACCTCCCCAATGCAGTCCCGTTCATTTGTCGGTCTTTACACCTGCTTACAGCATCAAGTCCAACTAGCAGTGTTTTTGTTGTTTAGAAACAGTGAAGACAGAGAACACTTAAAAGTAACATTTTCTTCAGCAAAGATCAACATAATTTTATAGTAAATGTTACTATTTTTTCCACTAGAATGAATCATTACCCCAATTCTCTGAATAAAAAAAAGACTTGTATAGTGTGTACAGCCTGCTGTAGACAGAGGAGCCAGCTTGGTGTTTATCTGTGATGAGCAGGAAAGCAGCTGCTATTTAACTGACCCTCGAACAATAGAAGCATCTGACACTTACAATTAACATGTTCAAGGGTTATCTCCTTATCTCTCACACAAGGATGTAGTTGGGATTTTTGTTTTTTGATAGTAAACAACAGATACAGTCTAAGAGATTTTAAGACGGAGTATCATCACTGTGTTTACAGCTTCTGCTGCGAAGTGATTAATCAGTCACACCTTTAATGATGCTGTATAAAACTGAAGATATATCTGGGCTGCTGGTGAAAGTTTTCTGGCTATTAACACAAATTCAGGATAGGGGTGGGCGATATAGGCAAAAAAAAGTAATCTAATTTATTTTTAAAAAAATCCCATAATGATAATTTGACAATATATTTTAAAATGTGATTGCTTTACAAAAAAAAAAAGATGTTACAATTCTTGCTAAACCAGGACATCTCTGGATGGACAACGTCAACAAAGTCCCGAACAACAGCTCTTGTGTATTTTCTTTAAACTCAAGCATTCAAGAGACTCCCAGTTAAACTTCAATGTAACCATTCAGGTTCTCTCTCCTGAGGTAAAATGTGCAGCATACAAGCACATTATTATTTCTTAATATTGTTAACAAAGTGACTTTCATGCACCTGTCCTCTATGCGCCTTTCATTTGTTTTCTTTTTGAGATATTATAAAATACTCGATAATGTAAAACTGCACATCGTCAACAATATTATCGCAGACGATATGTATTGCCCACTTCTAATTCAGGGTTGACTCCAAGTGACATCATTAAGCCTGGCCGTGGCAGCATTTTGCTGTTCAAATGTTGGAATGCAAATGGTTTTTGGTGGATAGTGAATCAATGAATCGACAGACATTAACTTTAAAAGATCAGTGTCTTTTCTTTCCCAGACACAATAGGCTCGTAGCCTCTCTGTCCTCTATAACCTACTATTTCCTCAATGGCCCTCAATGGTTAGGCACCTAACCCGCCACACATCTTCCCGGGCGCAGTTATGTGCTGCCCACTGCTCCTTGTATGGCGTGTTCACTTGTATGTAAAAAAAACAAACGGGTGGGTAAAAAAAGGATGGGTAAAATGCAGAGGATACATCTTAATCTTAATAAAGACCTTCAGTAAAAGACAGGCCCTTTGGATTAAATTCCTCCCACTTTCACCAATATTTTGCATAGAAGAATAAATCCAACCAAGCAGCACTTTCTATTGCAACATTTAATGCAAATTAACGGTAAGACCCCTGCGGGCCTCACAATACCTCTTAATGTTCTTTCAGCCCGTCACTGAGACAAACTAGCTTGTTCACATTCTGAGAGCTCGGGGCTCCTCTCTTCTTCTTTGAGTTGGTTAATCTGTCACTGGTAAATTTACCCAGGTTTTATCAGGGGTCACAGCTGACTCATTTCCACTTTCTTTTACACATTTTTTTTCTATAATAAATCAAAATTCAGCATTATTTTGACAGCCCTAATTGAGACATAAATCCAATGCAATTGCAAGAACTTAATGTGGAGGTAAAATCAAAGCTGAGCATTGACTACAGTTTCAGAAACACTGAATCAAATTTCATAATATTAAGCCTATATTCACTTTCAAGTTTATTGGAATTAATTAACTAACTAATTAATCTAATTTCAAATAGTGCTCTTCACATTCAGCTTTTGTGCAGTTATGCAAATTAAAGAATTCAAGTTAGTCAGTTTAAAAAAAAATTCTGCTTACTCATCAACCAACACACACACACACACATACACACACACACGCACACGCACAGCTGAAATCAAGCCGCATTCTTTACATTCCTGCCATAATTGTAGAGCAGGTGCGCTTGTTTCCCTTCAACTTTTTCTACATCTTCCTCCACCATTGATGTTTTTTGTTCCTTCACCTATTGGATCCTATTGTGTTTTATGTAAAATGCTCCAGAATGTGAAGAAGGGGACAGTGTTCATTGTTCCTCACCAAAACCATTATGTGCATTGTTGAGTTCTTAACAAAAGTGTTTAATGCATTTACTTTCTCAAAAATAATTTTAAAAAAGCTGCACTACTTGAGGTCAGAAACTCTACAAGATACTCTCAGGACTTTATCATGGAGATCTCCAATTAACATTAACATCACATTGGAAGACCATCAGGAGGAAACAGGAGGAATGATTACAGCAGGTTAAAACTGTTTCAATTAACAAGTGGTACCTGACAACATCTTGAGGGGATGGGATGTTAGGAGATGAGCACATCAGTGAATCCTACACCTGCTTTATCTTCCCTTTTCTCCTCTCCCTTCTTTTGTACCTACATCAATATATACTTGTGAAGGCAGTTCACCCCAACTTTCTGTTCTCCCTCTTTTCTGTCATCAAACATATTAATCATGGTTTTACATACTCCTCAACCCTTCTTTAAAGAAGTCCCATTCTGTATATGCATACAACTATTTTTATTGTATATAAATATCATTTGCAGTTACAGTACTTCCTGTCCAAGGTGACAGCTTCATCATGTGGTGAGACCTCCCTCTGCTGGTGCATTCAGGGTCACTCCAAAACTCCAGCAGCATTTGGAATCTAATTAAGAAACAACCAAATCCACATTGTCCTCTTTCCAACTCACATACCTGCTAATTGCTTGTTGCTGTACTTTGTTTTTCTATTCTGACAACATACTGTACCACTGGGGAGCTTCCAAAGGTTACTGAAGTGGAATGGCTAGTTCAGAAACAGTGATAAAAGTGTACTGTTAAAAGGAGATGGATATAAAACCACTGGTACAGTAATTTGGCAATGCTTATGAAATCTATTGCTCTCATTAATTCAGAAATGTTGTTTTCCTATGACCACTTTTGGTAAGTACCAACCACTGGAGACCCAGTCATCTAGTCATTACAATTTGGCCTTTAACAAAGTTACTCAGATCCCTCGTGGACGAAATGTTCACTTGCTGCCTCATATATACCACCACATCAGTGTTATTCACTGTCATTGGTTATAATATGTATTATGGCTGAGCTGATTTAACAAGGTGGAATCAAAACTCTGCAAGAGGTCAACAACATTAACAACTTACTGTTGACAGGTGCATCTTGTCTAGCAGCTCCTCAAACTCTGACGTACCAGCTTTTTCAGGGTACCGATCGCAGCCTATATTTTAGGCACTCAGAAATGCACAACAATTATTACTTATTCTAATTTAACTTAGCTGCATTGTGGGTATGCGGGTGGATTAACACCTCAAGGAACTAAGCATCCTTGCCTTGCATCGCTTGTCGAGTTGACGGCGACTAAACCATCAACCCCATCAGGTTTAACTTGATGAGGAGGGTGGGTGAACACCCAGCAGGACGATAAAATAAGACCTGTCAAAGGGTGGATGAATTCATCAAGAGTCAACAGCCATCCAGATCTGGAGAGGAGATGGACACCACCAGATGATCTCGTCTATTAAAAGATTTATGATGATTACACCAGACAACCACATACTGGATTGGTCGTGGCCCGGGTTAACAACGACTGCGTCCACCATTGCATCGCAGGATGGAATCGAAGTTGGACAAATATGACAAAGACACTCCTTTGAAGCCCCCATTAAAATATACTCTCTGGGAAAACCCTGACTCTTCTTCTGCAGGGGGTAATATGCTAAATTATACCTTGATTGGGAGGGGTTCAGGGCTTTGCAGCAGAGCATCAAAAACAGTAATAACGCATTTTATCTGGAGGTCTGTGTGACCTGTTTCCTATTCCCTGGAGAGGGTTATTTTTAACCTTACTGGGAATGTTAGCAGAGCACCACAATGCCCGGCTCATATGGAATTTTACACGTATACGCTGGTGCCAGCAGTCTGAAAAATTCTGGTCTGATCTGTGTAACTGATCACCTGCAGCTGTTAAAACCTCAACGTTGCGGTGTTGCTGTGAACATGCAGACCATTATTTACTACACGCAATACATCGATTGGTAAATACCTCATACACTTTAAAAAATCCAAAATATCCCTTTAGTAGGGGTGGGAATCCTGGGAGGCCTCATGATGTGATTTTATCCTGTTACTTTAATCCAGATACGATATTATTGGAATTTTAAGCATTTTGCGATACGGTGAGTATTGCGATACAATATATTGCGATGTTTATGATCAGCGGAGACGTTGTGCATAATTAGCCATGCTGTTTTGTTTATGATCAGTGGCAGACTTTGTGCACAGTTAGCGACAGCGGTCACAGTTGCATCTCCCATGTTTAATCCGTTGCGTATGTGATCACGGTCGAAACTGCGGCCTTTTTGTAATGGAGACACGCTGAGTGAGAAGATATTTGAGAGGGCGTAGCCTGAGGTTTTCTTAGTGGCCACTCTTACCCCTAAAGAAAACATGGCTATTGATACTTGGCGCCCATGAATGGATATAATATTGCCACGCAAAATATTGCAATACTATGCTGTTTCGATTTGTTCCCCCTCCTCTACCCTTATATCATATCAGTTTAGAAATTCTGGCACTACAAAAACAATCAGAAGTCATAAAATACTCATTTTAACTGATCATTTGCTAAACCCCACCCTGAAACTGTACTGTCCAATCAAAGTGAAGCAACAGCAACTAAACACAAAAGGTAGATCTTTGAATTTCTCCACATATTGCAGCTATGCATTGGGGTTCTGGTAAGAGGGAGACTTCTGAGGGTTCTGTTCTTTAGTAGGAGGAGGATCATGAGGTGGGGTCAGTTTAGTATTAATATGTTCTTCTGTCACTATGTTTCTCCAAGTAACTATATTGCTTGTTATTTGCTGGGAGGGCTTTATTGTGAAGCAGCAGCAGGAAGTGTAGCCTTTACAAATGCCAAATCAACACTCAACAGAAAAGCTGGGACAAACTCTGTACCACCCTGTACCACACTGTACTGCACCACACTGTACTGTACTGCACTAGTTGATCAAACAAATCATTTATTCATATTTCATTCTGCTCAAGTAGAATGAGCTTGGTAATGAGCTGACAGACTGCTCCTACATCACCAAGCATCACATGACTGGCTCTGTGACTGTGACAGTGTGTGTGTGTGTGTGTGTGTGTGTGTGGACCCCTGTGAAGTGGGGACTTTCTGGTTAATCTCCAGCTGGTCAATAAGCAGCTTAACTGTCACTGGAGTGCAGCAGGCTAATTACTAGTTTGTTGCCAGTCTAATATAGTTCAGAGCCACACATAACCATATGAACCATACATACAGAAAATAAGCTCTACATTAACAGCCATGTTAAAACATATTGGAGGATTTCGATTATGTCTTTCAGTTTGGTTGGCAATGTATCAAATGTGGCAATTCTACTTCCCATCAAATATTAAATGTGTTTTAGGCGTGAATGTTTCAAAGACCAAAACGTTTTTATTCAAGTGGTGATTCAAGAGTGCAGGTGCGGTCAGTATACCTGTGTCTGTGAGTCTACTGCTGGGCCAGTGCGCAGCATGTGCACGCAGGGAAACTGTGTCATTAGGTTAACCCTTCATGGAAGGTTAAGCTGCTGCATGTGCAGGTATACAGACACACAGAGCAGATGCTCCAGTGATGGTTTAATCTGTGAACACAACCTGCTGATAATGTTACACAAGTGTCAAAGACTGAGGCAACTGAGGTGAGAATGGGGTCCAAAATGTTAACAAAACTCAGTCTACAGGCATGCTAGGTGCTCTGTCAAGATGTAGTTAGACCCTGTGGTGATTCCAGCAAAAGTATTATCATTATTTTACCATTTAACAGTCGTAACAGTGTAAAGGAAGATTTTGTCCAAGTGTAACTTCTTAGATCAAGGTTGTTCACCTCAAGGTTGTTCGCTCAGAAAAGGACAGGTACATTCTGAGCTGCTACCTGAGCCGCTAACTGGTAAAGTTTGGCGGATCTTGGGCGGATCCTCTCTCCCAAGCCACACCCACAGAGGCTCACTAGAGGGAATAGTTCCTAATGGAAACACGCCTTTGTATTCCATTTGGGACCCTAGTCCAAGTGATTCGTCACCAGGGTACACTCTAAACTGATTGGCTGGCACTTTTGTGAGTGCTGAAAGTTGCAGCAGCTATTGACTGAAGCAGTAACCTGGTAGCCCACCAAAATTGCTGCCCTATCTCTCAGACTTGACTCCTTTATCAGGCTGTGTCCTCCTCAAGTCCTACCCACCTGTTGACCTCTGAACAGGGCAATATGATTGCCAGTTTGTCAGCTGTAGAGGCTCTATAAAATATCCAGCCTCACCAGTCACCTCAAGGCCTTTAAACACCACATAAGGACATATAAAGATCTTTTTCCCCAAGACCCAATATTATTCTACTCTCACTGGCAAAATCACCGCATACATTCTGTATTCCATCATCAACCAGCTACTGCGCCCTCATCCTACAGGTACATGTCAGCTGGAGTGCTGCTTCTCCCCTGGGGATGCTCCCCATGTCACAAAGCTAGTCACCAAAGCCAAGACTTACACCTGTTCTCTGGACCCCATGCTCACGGCCTGGACATGCCTACCTACCCTGTGCCCCTTCATGACGGACATTATCAACTCCTCCCTGGCATTTGGCAAGGTACCCAATTGGCATTAGGAGATTGCAATGGTGTACTTGGACAGGCCCCATGTATGTGCAGAACTCCAGGGTTTTCACTCCCACAATCGTCCACCTTCACTGGCTCCCAAGAAAAGTCTCATCCCAGGAATCTCCTCTGACTCAGGTCTGCTCACCACCTCCACGCTAGATTGCAGACTTTTTTTGCGACAGAGCCTTCAGTGTGGCAGCCCCTACCCTTTGGATCTCTCTTCCAGCAAAAATCCATAAGGGAAGAGTCACAGATGCTCAAAACAAGTATTGGTAGACATTTGGCTCCTGTTCATTTCCATTTTACGTCAGGGAAAAGGCTAATTTTTACATTGTGTCAAGATAAACTTTGATGAACTTTGACTAGTTAATATCGCCTTGGTTACTCACTTGCATGTGCGAGTGGGCCTTAATGCTCCATCTATGGACATTTTCAAAAATCTCCTGACGACCTTCCTGTTCCTGTTCACCGAGCCTATCCAGCAAACAATCCTACTACTATTTTCTGTTCCGTGTTTCTCATTATATGAAAAGCATCCCTGGGTTCACTTAAAGGATATAAAAATGCAAGCCATTATTATATAATTATTATTATGAACCTATTTGCATTTGCAGGTTTCTGCTGCTACAATTACACTGGCAGGGCAGTGTATGCAATTGACTCATAATGGATTGAATAAACATGGCCCAACACTGAGTGGGCACAGAAGTAAGTGGGATGGATTTAATCCAATTGTGCAAGTTTATTTAATGTCTTCAGAGCTTGAGTCAGAAATAATGGCTCTTCAGTAAATCTATCTATCTAACTCTTTTTGGCCCCGCTGTGATTTATCTCTTGTATAAATGCTCTTCATTACCACCACTTTTTTCTAAAACACCTGACTCATTTGTTCAAGTAAAGTATTGTTTCAGACACCTCTACCTAAGTATTTACAACCTGTAAAATCACATGCACTTAAGCAAAAAAACAAAAACAGGCTTCCTCATTCCTCATACATGTTTATCAGACCTCTTCGGGCTGCCAGGAAAAAAAGAAAAGATAGAAAGTTCTCTGACACACAAGTTAGTTGCAGCTTTGCTTCAGCATGACATCATCCAACTGCACTGACTAATCCCACACAGGCAGGGACACATTCTGTCGCTGGTAGAATACACTGTAGTGTTTACTGGCTAGTTTACCGTTCAACTCAAGCAGTGACATAAGGGGGAAAATGACTGGTGCTGAAGCTCACCCTCAAAGAGTACAAACAACCATTTGTTATTTTAGTATTTAATAAACCTTGAAAATCTATAATTTTCCAAATCAAAAATTGGTCAGACAAGGTTCATCCACTTATGTATTTCTTCCATAGGGAGTACTGCATGTCTTTCACTCCCTGTCTGTTGCTATGGCTTTACTATGGTCTAACAGGCAACAGGCCTTGTAATCCTTTTATAATCTCTCTCACCTGAACCACCTGCGTTTGGAGTCGGGATGGGCATTTGGAAGAAACCTGCCAATTAATTGCTATGTTTTTATACATTCTCCAGTATGTATAAAAACACGCATACATGGGCAAAATAAAAGATATATATACAGTACTATGCAAAGGCCTCTTTTGATAACAGACGGTTTTATTTTGAAAGGACGAAAAGAGACTTCCTGTCGATTGTAAAATTAACTCAAGTGAGGTGATACTGTAAAGATAACGTCAAGGAGTTCAATGTTTTATGTATTAGCCCCAGAAGAGGCATGAGGTTAGTTTTCACAGTAATCTTGCATATCTAAGTGTGTTTCATGTTTAAATAAGTTTTGGATAAAATTAAACCTAGTAATTCATAGTAGCAAGGTTTGATACAGTAAGCTAGTTTTGTTCCAATTAATACTCTGTATATACTGTATTTCTGTGTGTTTTATAATTGTTATTGCAACTTTCAGTTTGCAAACTGTAGATTTATCCAACTTAATTCTCAGCTCATTGGCTTATTCACGTACGGCCGCAGAACTGAAACCTCGGCCGTGTTTCAGTTTACTGAGTACTGATACGCAGTCAGAGATAAAATAAAAAAAAAAACAGATTGATAAAAAAAATATATATATATTTTATTTTTTATTTTTTTAAGATGTTTTTTGGCTTGATAGAGACAGAGTGAAGGGGAAGACAGAGGGAAAGACATGTAGCACAGGGCTCCGAGTTGGATTCGACTTAAACCAGTACAGTGCAGGGGGGAATGGGGAAACTATGAGGTTACAATAAGTACTGAATAAGTGAAGAATGGGCAGGGCAGGTTAGATGAACAGGAAGAAAATGATAAGACATGATGACAAGATGAGAAGTGGTTTCCTGGTCTAAAGTTCAGGCAGTCTGCTTAAAGGAAACAACTAATAACACGTTAAACAAGCATCATAAGGAGTGAGTAATGCTAAAGTAAAGTGTGATGTAATAGTAACTGTATCCCACATCGGACACCATTCGGCGATTATAAACCTGATCAGACACATCTGCAATGCTGCACTTTCCGGTGTTTTTACAGTAATTTCCAATAAGATCGCCACCACCACTGTAGGTATAATTGATTTATGCATATTTAACAATCTACGTGTGAAATTTAGCTTATGTACATGGAGATTTACATGTCTAATTAAAATACGAAAGTAAATCTGATGAGAGGAAGCAGTACACTGCAAATTATTTGTTTCTTACAAAGATAAAAAAAAAACCCAACAACTTAGATTTCGAAGTGTTGGATAATTTATCTTGTTTTAAGAGTTAATTTCTTATTTTAAGTGTCTTATTTAATGCTTATTTCTAGATTTAACAATCTTAATTTAAGAAATCTTGTCAAGTGAAATTGTCTGTGCAGCAAGATAATTTCCCTCAGACTTAGTGTTTTTATCTTGTTTTAGACACCCCATTTTGCAGTGTAAGAATGCTCGGGCGACAATCTTAAAAGTACATCTGTATTTTTACTGTACTATATTTTACTGTGAAGGACAGAAGTACGGTGCGGGTGTGTTGATAACAATGGTTGATCATTTATTTGGCTTACCAAGAACATCCAATTTCCCCCAAAAAACTCAGCAGCCCCCATTGTTTTACAGCAAGGAGATCCAAGTGTCTGATGTGGGATACAGTTAGCACATGGCTAATTCACCAGTTTTAGCGTCCTTTTGCCGACTCTGGTAAACCCAAGGTACACGGTTAAAGCGATACACAGTCTGAAAGATAAGAAGTTAGACTCAAGTTTCACACTACTTAATTCATTTTAAAAATAACATGGCCCTTAATATTAGTAGTTAATGTGAGACTTTGATATACTGTTAGCCAAAAGCTGTCAGATGTGGGCTATATCTCGCTAAATGTCTAGTTAATGCAATTTCCTGTCACTGATTTTCAAAACAAAAGCCTTCCAGGATAAGGGACTATTTCAACAGTAACAGCTGCCCGGAGTCAGTTCTGAAAATACCAGCAACCAACCTTCCCTCAAACCAATACACACTTACTGCTGGAAGAACAGAAAGAAAGGAGGTCAGCAAAGGGATAAATAGCTCTTTTAGTCAGTGCAATATATGATTACTGCAGCAGCTCTGTTATTAGGAAAAGAACCTGCATGAGTCACTCTGTACAGCTCGCCACTGCACGGACACACATCACTGAGGGAGAGGTCATGTCAGGTAGAACTGTGAGGTGTGATGATAACAGTGATCCAGCTTCAGCCTGTTTTCTTAAGGTCCCACCCATGTGTACTTATGGCTGATGACTACTCTAATGTTTTGACCCCAGACAACAACAATTAATGTTTAACCACAAAGCTGACCACTGCTTTTCAACATAACAATTCATTCATCAAAATGCTTCTCAGTCAGTTCAGTTTGTCTGTCTGTAAAGAATATGTTATGGGCTGTGTAGTTCTAAAATAGTTATTGGCCAGTCTTCTGAAAGCCTTCAGAACTTAGTTAGGGTTACCTAGCAACATTACCTCCCAAAAGTGTGTAATTTACGTGCACATTACGAAATTCTGCATAAAATATTTCCTTTTGAAAGCCAATGGTTTTTTATAAGAAAAGCTGCTGTGCTTCACTCAATCCACTATCATCAGTAAAAATGATTTGGACGATTAGTTGTTTTCAACAACACACCACAAAGCTTGTGCAATCCTGTTATTATCACCTTCGAATTATTCCAAAAATACAATTTATGCTTACTTTTAAAAGACACAGAGACCATTTTACATGCTTTTATCTCATCACTCTTGGATAACTGCAACAGCCTTTTTACCTGCCTGAACCAAACATCCATTCATAGACTCCAGATTGTCCAGAATTCAGGTACCAGACTTTTAACGAGAACCAAGAAACATGATCACATCACTCCTGTTTTAGCGTCCTTACACTGGCTCCCAGTATGTTTTAGAATTGATTTTAACATTTTACTGATTACTTTTAAGGCCCTTAATGGCCTCATTCCCTGCTACATCTCTGACCTCTTAAAACCCTACATGCTAGTCCGTACTTTGAGATTCTCGGGCAGAGGTCTCCTGACTTTTCCAGAGGCCCTGCTGAAAACTAAGGGGGACAGAGTGTTCTCAGTCAGGGCCCCGAGGCTCTGGAACAACCAGGTCGGTTGAGACAGTGATCTCTTTTAGGTCTCTTCTTAAAATATACATTCATCAGAGAGCCTTATTTTGATTTTACCTGAATTTTAACTTCCTTTGAACTGTCTTTTAATTGCACAGAATGCTGTAATTTTTTAACATTATTGTTACCTGTTGTTTTATGTCTGTTTTAACTTGTCTCTCTAAAGCAATTTGTAACACGTGTTTTGAAAAGTGCCCTATAAATAAAGATTATTAGGGGCGGCTGTGGCTCAGTTGGTAGATCGGTCACCAATCGACTGGAAAGGGCGTTGGTTCGAATCCCTGACCAGCCTACATGTCGAAGTATCCTTGGGCAAGATACTGAACCCCAAATGGCATCGGATGCTGCGTTCAGCATAGCCTCCGCCACCAGTATGAATGTGTGAACGGGTGAATGAGCGCAGTCTGTAGATACAAATACAGTCTAATTCAGCAGCACTGCAATAGCTCTTCCTTTAAGTAATGTTCAGTTTGTGCCTAAAATGTCCAGAGAGGTCATGATTTAATTGTATGTCAATTCTAAAGCCTACCTGTTTAGGATTGTACTGCATTATACTGAATGTTATATTAATATCTAATATTTCCTGATTGGTATAAGTAGGGTGTGCAATATAATACAACATGTACGTTTCAACATACAGGTTCTAAAAGATCTCCTTGCACATACCTGTGAAGAGTGAAATTCTTTACATAGTCTACAGTGTTTTCTGCAGGTTTTTACAACCAACATAAATCTTAACAACCCCCACCAAAGTTTCACATCACAACACTGTCTATCTCAAGATCCAAAGTCATTAACTCCCATTATAACTTTAATAGTCAAGACCGGCATGTGTGTTTGCATGTCTCTATACGTGCTGCTATGTCCGTGTATAAGAGTGTGTGTGTGTTAATTGGCTGTTTGTCCAGTTCTTCAAGGAAGTCAACCCCACCAGAGGAAGTCATTAACTTCAAAGGAACGTGTATAAGTGAACGTGTGTCAGGCAGAGAGAGAGAGGGTCAGAAGTCTGAGGCTGTCCAAAAAAACATAATGCATGCTGGGTTAACCAGTCAGGTTGCATTTTGGAACTCAAGACTGGTTTATTGTCTGCTTCAGTTTTCACTGATACTCTCAACTATCAACTATCATAAAGAAAAAAAAGAAAAGCCACACTCAAGGCAAGTGGACAAGATTGCCGTCTCGGAGGAGCAATGAAATGGGATAACAGTGAACACTTTAATGCAGTCTCTCCTTGAAGGCATTCTCAGTGCATTAAAGAATGGATGGTTTTCTGAGCTGAAAATAGGAAAACAAACACCCGTTATCAATGTTTGGGGCATACAGAAAAACAAAATATTGATTTGTTTTTTTATTTTTCATTTGGCACAATAAATGGAATAATTGAATGATCAGATGATACATGTACCCTGGGACTAATAAGGGAATCTCATTAATCTTAAAACAACTTGAAGGGACAAGCCCCTACATGACATATACCACCGTCAGATAGAGGAAGTGGATGATATCAAGAAGACCAACCAATGGCTGGAGAACACTGGACTGACAGACAGCACAGAGGCACTAATCATGGTCATACAGGAGCAGACCTAAAACACAAGAGCCATAGGGCAGTGTTGTATTACTCGATATCGGTCTTGGTTTCGAGACCGGTCTCAAGACCACTTTTTGAAGGTCTCGGTCTCGTCTTGCAATCGACTGAATTTTTACTCAGTCGTGTAATACAATTTGGTTACCTGAACCACAAAGATTTTTTTGTGTACAACTACAAAAAAAAAAGAAAACGCAGTGCAACTTGTAAATTCTGCAAAGCAACGTTAAAGGAGACAGCTGGGACTGGTATTGGTCTTGACTGAGTCTTGACCCCTCAAAGTCTTGGTCTTGTCATGGTCTCGATACACTGTGGTCTTGGTATTGACTTGGTCTCGGTTTAGGTGGTCTTGACTACAACACTGCCATAGAGACCAGAGTTGACTACAGCAGGCAAGACCCAAGGTGCAGGCTGTGCAAATACGCCCCTGAGACAGTCCAGCACATAATAGCTGTGATTGTGTAAAGGAACATCTGTACCCATTGGGGGATTAGAAATGCCCAAATCCTGATGGGACATACCACCGAAAGTGGTTGAGAACAACAGCTGTTAGACTTCAGATTCCAGACTGACAAACAGTTACTGACTAACCAACCGAACATAGTGGTGGTGGACAAACGCAGAAGAGGGCAGTAATAGTAGATGTGGCGATACCAGCTGACAGCAACATCAGGAAGAAGGAAGAAGACAAGATGGATAGGTACCAAGGGTTAAAGGAACAATTGGAAGAGATGCGGAAGGTACATTTTTTAAATATACACTACAGGCCAAAAGTTTGGAAGCAAGGCCGATACATATAATATTGGGAAGCAACTTAAATTTTCTGTTCACAATGGTTTTCTTAAAAACCAGTATGGATTCTTTGGATTTTTGGATGTGTTTACTGCATGATCAGACTTTACTTCCATTGAATTGAACCATTTTCCTCAATTTACCTTTAGGTATACATTGATATTACCAGACAATTGCTGAATAAACGTTAAGAAAAGAAAAGAAGGGCTTAGTTTTAGGGTTGAGAAGATTTGCAGGAGTCACAACTTCAGTGCAAAAGTAAAAAACAAATCACACTTTGCATTATTCACTTTAGCTCTTTGGCTTTTGAGAGTTTGGATACTAAAATCCCAATAAATCTCAACTGTGTTCATATCTCTGACAAACTACCACAGAAATGGTTAGAAAGAAGCAGCTGAGTAAAGAAACAAGAGTACAGATTTTTACATTAAGGAAAGAAGGATACATTGAAAGAGAAATTGCAAAATGCCAAATGGTGTCTAACAAAGGAGTTCACTAAACCCTGAAGAGACTAAAAGAAACTTGAAGTTATGATGATAGAAAATGGTGTGGCAGAAAGAGGTTAACTAAAAAAGCAGAGATAAACATATCATTGTCACCAGTAAGAGAGATTGGCTATATATATATATATATATATATATATATATATATACCTCAATTATTACACTAAATGAGTACTACTGAGTCATCTTAGACTAATCCATTTTCATTTCATTAGAAACGGTTGAGGCAGCAACTTTGCGCACACGTGACTCATTTGTAGACTGGACGCTGAGGGGTTAACATCTCCTGCTCTGACTGCAGCTGGGAGAGACCGCTTTTGGAGGACATGGCCGCTTGTGAGTGCTTTGGGAGGGCGCCTGCTACTTGTTAAGAAGAGTAGGACTGAGTCTCCAAAAGTCTCCAATAACACCAGAAAAAGCCGCTAGATTTGTTGCTAGTCTCTTTTTGAAATTGAGTCACTAGGGGGGTCTGAATAATCGCTAAATATAGAGACAAAGTCGCTAAGTTGGCACTGCTGCAACACTGCTTGCTCCGTTGGTTAGCCACTACAAAAGTACCTGTATGGGAACAAAGGCAGAGGAGAAACTAACTAGTGGGTGTAGTCAAAACACTCAGCCAAAAAGTACTCAATGGAAACATCTTACTAGGGGTACCCTAACTGCTCATCAGTTAATTACCATTCACATAGGTCATACGTCAATGAGAGCAATTTGGGGTTTGGAGTCTTTCCCAAGGATACATCAACATTTAGACAGCGATCGAACCACCGACCTTCATATCAGTGGACAAAGTCTGTACCATCTGAGCCACTGTGGCCCCAATGCAACTGTCTGAGGGTTTCCGGAGTGGATTAGTTGTACTCTAAAGCAATGAAATCTGAAGTCAACCTATGACTGCGTCTTTAGCTATAGGGTTGAGCCAGTATGCAAGCAATGTGCCTTTAAGCAGAGTACAAAGTAGACAAGCAAGCACGATTATGTGGGCTTGTCTATCTTTCCAAATTTTACCATTACAGCCCAAAAGCACCTGAATGTGTAATGTGCACAAAGCATGTCATAGCCTACTACAAGTATACAGATAAGGTTGAAAATGAGCACCATTTGCTTTATGGATGAATACAAAAAATGTTGAATGAAATGAGAATCAGATGAGTGAGTACAGTGTCTGCCCTCTGCTCTGTATCTGTTTCATGCAGCTTGTCAGCTCAGGCCTGATTATTAGCTGAATTAGGTCTACTAACAGTGAGAGCCCTGCAACGGCACAATGGCCTTACTGTTCACTTGGCTCTGGGAGAGCGACACAGAAAGAGCGTGCATGTGGTTTCGCAGGAGCATTCCCACAGTCAGCCTAAACGAGTTTGTTTTTGTCACCTATTAGAGCAACATTTGGAACACAATCAAACAGGACTGTGTTTGTTTCTGCAGGCAGAGTACTACAGTATGTGCTGTATCTGAAAGCTATGCCAAGAATGCCGTCACTCCATCTGGAGATAGGTAGCTCATCGGATGTCATAACAGGGGGCTGGTGGGATGCAGAAGGGCTGTAACTGACAGTTACTTTCATTACCAATAAATCAAAAAAGGACTTATTAAATATAAAAATGTCGGAGTGAGTGCAGTGGTGACTGTATCAAGTCATTTTAATAGAAAATGTCCCTCTAAAGAAGCATCAGCCACCAGAATGTAAAATGCACACAACGTATTTAAGGTAAATCTAAAGTTCAAGGACACAACAGCTGCTGTTCATTAGAACACCGAACTAGGTAAACAATTTATTTTTCCTTTAGTATATATATATATATATATATATTCTGTGCATTTTATTATTAAATGTTTGACTCCTACAGTGTGAAATTACTCCACTACAAGTAAAAGTACAAAAGTATCAGTATCAAAAATGTACTTAAAGTATCAAAAGTAAAAGTACTCATCATGTAGAAGATTATTTGGACATTTACTTCTCATAAGTATGACTTTTATGTCATAAATCTAGAATAAAACTTTTTTTTTTCTTAAAAGAAGCTAAGTTTTCATTTTTATTTTTAGAACTGGTGGATGGGGCTTCCATACTTTACAGTCTCAGTCTCTCATTACAGTATTCAAAGATTCAATCCATGTCTGTATATTTTTACTGCTTCTTTGAGTCATAAAGACATGGGCACTGTCCTTCAGGGAGGTACCATCTCACGCATATGCACATAAACAAAAAGGTACCAACACTTTAACCCTCTGGAGTCTACAAAAGCACCAAAGAATGACTTCTTCATCACATCCAGACTAGAAAACAAAGCAGCGTGGAGCCCTTCTGTAAATTTACCTCTAAAGTTCTGGCTGTAAACTCCATGAGGCCAGTTTCAGTTTGCTGATGATATAAGACACAAAATGACCTTAAAAAAAAAGACACAAAATGACTAAAAAAAGACACAAAGTCACTAAAAAAGACACAAAATGACCAAAAAAGACACAAAATGAGAAGACAGAATGATCAAAAAACCAACAGAAGACACAAAAAGACAAAAGAGACACAAAATGACCAAAAAAAAGACACAAAATAACTAAAAAGACACAACAGACACAAAATGACCAAAAAAGACATGGAAATGATTCAAAAATGGACAAAATGCCCAAGACTCCATAGAGTTAAATCCAGAGACATATTCATCTCAATCCAAGTGACAGTTTCTGTGTGACAACGAGCCAAATTCCACAGCCAAACCTTTCAAAAAACTTTACAGCCCAACACGTTTTGCATTTTTTTGTATATGGCATGCATGCTCAGTTAGTTACTTAGTGATTTGTTGCAAGAACACTGCGGAATGTTCTGCACCATGCAAACCGACAAGGTGGCATTTTCATTGACACCATTGTACTGAAGCTGCAGCTCAAGCTAGAAGTGCTGCAGAATTAAAAGATTTGTAAACACGGTTTGGCACGCTGGTTTATCCATTGAGCAGAGAACGGGACAGGACTGCAGCAGGCACACTCAACAAAACAGAGAAGATTTGGGGCTAACGTAACAGCTAAGCCAAATATAGGAGGTGAACTATGACTAACCCCAGAGAACATAGCGTAATAGCCACTTAGATATGGAGATAGCTTTGTCAATGAGAAACATTTGAACCAACGTACATGTTTGCTGCGGTGTTCTGGCTCCTCTCTTCACCCCAAACAAATCTTTTCTTTATCCAAATGAGAAAAGCAGAAAAGGCTCCTGGGTGAAAAAAAACAGATGGATATCCTTCCGAGTGCAGCTCTCCTCTCAGGCCATCAGTAGTGATGTTATGAACAGAGTCCTGTCTAGTAATTTGTTCAGTGGACAGCTTTCTTCCATGCAGCCAACAGTGCAGCAGCGTTCACTAAACCCGCGTCAAGCACTCTCAGCAGTTGATGTCATAACTTCCGGTCGGCGTTTTCAAATTAAAATATTTATATAATAGGATGTGATGATGTCAGTAAACAGCAGTGGTGGAAAAAACAGTATTCAAATGCCTCCAAAGTTTGGAGGCATTTGAATAAGAAGATAGTTGAATTCAAGTAGAAACACCTCCAAGGTGTTTCTACTTGAATTCAACTATCTTCTTAAGTCTCTCAGAATTGTAAAAGACAAAAAAATGAAATATTTCTTCAATATTATGACAGCCTGATGCATTTATAACCTTAATTTCTAATAACTCTATGATTTTTTTTTATCATTATCAGTGAATGCACAGACTTGTACTTCATACTCTCTGTGTGACCAATTTATTTTACTCCTATTTCTCCTGATTAGTTTTTTGTTTCATGACATTTGTTTCTTGTAATCCCTTTTTGTCTGACATCATGATTGTAATGTTCCTTAATTGTCAATAAAGACAAAAAAAAAGTATTCAGATGCCTTACTTAAGTAAAAGTACTATTACTACGCTGTGAAATTACTCCACTACAAGTAAAAGTCCTGCATTCAAAACTAACTTCAGTAAAAGTACAAAAGTATCAGCATCAAAATGTATTTAAAGTACAAAATAAAATAAAAAACTTGTTATGCAGAATAAGCCCACTCAGATTGTTATATATGTTTCAAATATGCTATTAGATTATTTGTAATGATGCATTTTTGTAAGCAGTATTTTACTGTTGTCCAGGTAAGTTTCATTTTAACTACTTAATTTGTTGTTAGGTGGTTTAATTAATAAAATGCATGATCATTTTGTATTGATCACGTTTTTCATGTTAAATCTTGACCAGAAAAGTAACTAAATCTGTCAGCTTAATCTAGTGGAGTAAATCTTACAATATTTGCCTCAAAATGTAGTGGAGTAGAAGTATAAAGTTACATAAAATGGAAAAACTCAAGTAAAGTATAAGTACCTCACAAACTTTCTTAAGTACAGTACCTGAGTAAATGTACTTAGTTACATTCCACCACTAGTCAACAGCAAGTGTTAACAGAATAAACATCTACACTGGATAGTCACCTTATATCTGGCCAACACTGACTGCTCATAGGAATTCGGCTGCTCCACCACTTATTGTGTAGTGTATTACCATTAGAGCAAACTGAAATCAAATCACAAGAAGTTCAGCTGGAGGCGACTGCATTGTTCCTTTGAGGAAGAGTTATTTTGGTCAGTCTGTATTTTCTGTAAAGGCTGTAAAACAATGGAACTCTATTTCCATCAGTCTCAGAGAGCAGAACACATTCAACACATTCAAATGTCAGTTAAAGAGGGTTGGTTATCAGTTCTGTCAGAATGAAGTTTACTTCATCCTTACTTCTGCTATCTTGCTTTCCTTTAGTAAGTTTACTCCTTTTTTTCCTTTTCTTGTATTCTCTCCTGTACTCTGTTATTTCATTTTATCTTTTGATGCTGCATTTTTTAAACTTGTTTGTCTGCTTTTAGATTGTTTTTAATATCTGGCCAGGGACTATGAATGAAAATGGACCCTGGTACATTTAAACAGTGGTGGAAGAAGTATTCAGATCCCTCACTTAAGTAAAAGTACTAATACCACACTGTGAAATTACTCCACTACAAGTAAAAGTCCTGCATTCAAAAAGTACGAAAGCATCAGCATCAAAATGTACTTAATAGTATAAAAAAAAAAAGTAAAATGATTCGCTATGCAGAATGGACCCACTCAGATTGTCCAAATATACTATTGTATTATTATTTTTGATGCATTTATGTAAGCTTTAATTTACTGTTGTCAAGGTAGGGCGAGTTTTAACTACTTATTATACTTTTATGTGGTTCAATTAATAAAAATCAATATATGTATATATGGTAATCTCGACCTGAAAAGTAACTAAAGCTGTCAGCTAAATGTAGTGGAGTCAAAAGTACAATATTTGCCTCAAAATGTAGTGGAGTAGAAGTATAAAGTTACATAAAATGGAAATACTCAAGTACAATACTTGAGCAAATGTACTTCGTTACTTTCCACCATTGCATATCTTACACCTGATGCGAATTGGTGCACAGCATTGCACACCTGTCAGTGCTATTTTCAGACCGAGACAGTTGTCATTTTCACACGCAATGCCCAAGTTGTGTATGTAGCAAATGTACTTACCGCCATCTGTGCATCTGATGTGTGGTCAGGCGCATTGTTGGCACACTACTATTTTGAGGCAGCAGAAAGCGATTGCGCCACTAACCTGCTGCTTGAATGTCCCATAGTATCTGCTGCAGGGACATTACTTTATACACATTCCAAACAATACATAATTTAAAAAGCAACACTGCCTGGTAGAGGGAGAGTGGAATATCAATGGGGTCCCAAAACACACATAAGAATAATTATTCAGACCCAGATTGTGCACTGTGTAACTAGAAAAAAGTGAGTTTCATGCTTAATAGAAAATAAAATTGGAAAGGTGGTCTTAATTTTTTTAGTTTGATTTTCTGATTGATTAAAACCATTTATTATTGTTTTGTTGCTGTTGTTTTTTAACCTTATTGACCTTATTTTATTCCACCCCCTGACATATTTCCAAAAGAAAATTAATAATAATAATAAATTAATAATACCAATGTCAATGTATTATCTGTCTTAATTGTCACTGTCAATGTCATTGATCTCATATAGTCAAACCCATGGAAGTGTATATATGTATGCAGAGTTTTAAGTTCTAAAAATGGTTTGTGCAGCCAAAGGAAAATTTCTAAGGGAGTTGACAATTTTCTTTACTAAACATCACACAGGGATGCCCAAATAGACTACAGGCTGTATTAGATCACCATCTGCTGGACATGAAGAGTCAGTGGCTGATATTCACTGTTAGCAGTGTGTATTAGGACAATGTGAACATATTGATGATTTGTTTTATATATTTTGAATTTTAAGTAAAGAGAGGATTCATCTAAAATGTTAGAACTGAATCATATAATATATATTTAATCACTGCATTGTTAAAAGTCAGTCTATCCAATGAAGGGTGTGGAGGCGGGAGTGGAGAGACAGTGCCCTAGCACTCTAAAGACCAGCTGCCATTGATTAAGTGTTTGATAACTTCCCCTTAAAGACACTGGCTGTATCATAAAGTGTTAGCCAAGGATCTTACTGATAACTTTATAACGAAATATAATGTAAAACAAATAAATAAATGGTAGCATCTTTATTCATGCTATTTGATTACTTATGGGAAAATTTCACAGTATTCAGTTCTTACAGTTTTAATAGTTTTATAATTATGCAAGCTTCATCTAGGTTAATAAGAGACATAAAAGATTTATTATTCAGTCGCATGAATTGAAATTTGTCTAATTCAGAGGACAGAAACAGCAGACATAATTTGCTTTTATGTTAGTGTATACATGCTGTAAACGCTCCTGTCAATGAAAATTTCAGTTGTTTAGAGACTGATTTATAACTCACAACTTCAGTTTCTATAAATGATGAGGAAAAGGCATCTTCATGCAAATAACCTTGAATCACACATGACAAGGGCCATAAAGACACCAGGCCCACTGTGTTTGAACCTATTTATTAGAAATGCATTTGGTGGAATGCAGCACTAAAGAGCAATATCTAACTAACGAACACAATAAGTCCTTCCTTGACCCTAACCTTTCTGAAAGGAAATAATATGTCATACATAATATTGCATGGCAGTGTTGTCTAACAGCAGAAAGATATGTTATCAAATCCACTGCACGTTCGTACTGAGAGAACATTCTGAGTACAACATGTTCTCTGAGCAGTGGTGTGTGTTTCACCACGTTTATGGTAACACAGTGTGCCTGGTAGCTGTACTGCTCCATCTCTGGAGATGAAGTTTAAAAGTACTGTAAGTGCATATAAATCCATGCATTGGATACACACTGTAACCATATCCAGGTGGAGAAAGTATTCAGATCTCTTACTTATGTAAAAGTACGAATACCACACTGTGAAATTACTCCACTACAAGTAAAAGTCCTGCATTCAAACTTACTGAAGTAAAAGAACAAAAGTATCAGCATCAAAATATACTTAAAGTATCAAAAGTAAAAGTACTTGTTAGTACCACAAAAAAGTACCACACATATTGTTTTATGTATTCCAAATATATTATTAGATTGTTATTGTTGGTCCATTTATTTAAGCAGCGTTTTACTGCTGTCAATGTAGGGCTCATTTTAACTATTTGATATATTTTATGTGGTTTAATTCATAAACATGCGTAATCTCTTTAAATTGATCATGTTTTTTATGTTAAAACTTGACCTATAAAGTAACTAAAGCTGTCAACTAATGTAGTGAAATGAGAAGAGCAAAATTTGCCCATAAAATGTAGTGAAGTAGAAGTATAAAGTTACAAATGTGGAAATACTCAAGTAAAGTAAAAGCCTCAAAATCATACTTAACTACAGTAATTGAGTGAATGTAATTAGTTACATTCCAGCACTGACCACGTGAATGCATAATTTTAACCTAACAGTATGTGCTCCATTTTAAACTACAGCAGCAGACTTCTATATCCTTATGCAGGCTAATCTTTTTTCACTCTAAAAATCTAAATCCATAAATCACCACTGATGAGCAATTTCAATAAGTCCTGTAAAAAAAAGTCTGTTTCTTTGCAAAACTACAGGAGACTTGTGTAGTTTGCCCCAAATTTATTTGACAATAGAAATAATATTCTGTGGGATTTTAGGAAGAAGTTTTGGAGGTTTTCATTCCTTTATAAACCTTTACATAATGTCTTAACCTCCTTGTATAATTTCGTTATGGGCGGTTCTTTGTTCACCACAGTTGTGCTTGTGGCATCTTTTTTCAATCATAGATGTATTTACCATGCTTGACTTTATGTAGACCTGCCAGAAGATGGCAGTCAAGGATCACAATGATCATCACTCTACCTACATAGTGTGTTCAGTTGATACACTTTAGTTTGGAGGTTTTGAATCGTAAAGGATGACAGCTTTATTATTATCCATGCACAGGCACAAGAAATGCAAACTTTCTGAATAGAACTCCCATTAAATACTCTAATTGTGATAGGTATTCATTGAATTCCCTTCGTTGATTGCCTGTTTGAATTAGTATCATAAAGATGGATGGATTTTCATCAGAATCGAAACTCCCAAATAAAACAACTTGCATGCTTTCCATACCCAGTGTCAGAGAGGGGCCCCAGGCTCCTGTTGTAGTGGCAGCATGCAAAAACTTGTGTTTGTTACTATCAGCGACTCCTTTCACGTCGGGCATACATAGATTGAATGATCACTTAAGGCTCCATAAAATCATTTAATATGTTATGTATTTTATGCATCACACCTTTTGTTATATATAATGACAGTGATGTTCTTGTTCATCCTTATATGTGTGCTGACATATATATTTGAGTTGATGACTGATTTAATGCCAGTTATTTAAAAACTGTTTGGTCTTCATTAGTGAAGGGACAACAAAGTTTCATGAACCATTTCTTTATTTAAGCAGCCCACTAGATCTTTGTTCAACAAAGGGCTGAAAACACACTCAATTACCATCCATTGGGTTGTTTTTTTATAAGTCAAGACCGCCATCTAGTGGGGTCAAAAAATAAAGCAGATGGTTCACGAAGCTTCATTGTCCCTTCACTAGTCGTCATCTTGTGTGCTTCTTGTCAGTGGCGGAGCCAGATGTTGTAAACATTCGGGGCTCAGCCTTAACATAGGGGGTCCGGGTGCGTGCTTGTTCCCATTTACAGCAGTTATATGCACTATTTTTCAAGACATTTGATACTGGAATGTCTAAAAATCAGCCTTAATTGTTCTTATCAACTGTTTTCAGCATTCCAAAACCACAACGCAAAACCTGTTTTTATTTACAATCTATGCTGGAGTTTACAGAATGAATGTAAAGCTGGCACCTTTGCAAAATTTCACTGCACCCTATTATCCATTTTCCTCTGCTCACCCAGGGCTGGGCCCAGGGACAGCAGACTAAGGAAGTTATTTCATAGGTCACTCTCCTCAGAAAAGTTTTCGTCCTTTTTCCTGGGAAACAATATCCCATCTGCTGTTCCCAGACAAGACAGGATCTATAATCTCTCCAGTGTGTTCAGGGTCTTCTCCGGGGCCTGGTAGACATCCCCATCAGGTGCCAGAACCACCTCAACTGGCCCTTAACGGCACAAAAGAAGCAGCAGCTCTACTCTGAGCTCCCTGCAGATGTCTCAGCTCCTGTGCCCAAACCACCCTACGAAGAAAAGTAAATCCGGCCACTCTGTGATCTGATTCTTTCTGTCACTGCCCAAAGTTCCTGACCATAGGTGAGGGTTGGAACGAAGGTTATAATAGTTTTGATTTTTCATTAGTCTTAGTTAGTCATTAGTTTGCAAGTTTTTATTTAAAAAAAAAAAAATGCTTTTTGTTACTTTTAGTTTTTTTGTAATGGGATTATTTTTTGGGTGCAAGGTTCAAAAAGGTCACATTATACATTTTGCCTTTATTACCTTTGCCTTATGCATTTGAGCCCCAATAAGGTGATTAACTCTTGCAGCTCCAGATGAAGTGCTGGACTTTTTGAAGGTGATCGACTCACTTAGTTGTGTAGACATCCCAATCTCAATTAACATATTTTGCAAGTATGTTACTGCATGTTTACTCACCAGCAGCTGTTTGGTCGGAGCTAAATAAATAGATTTCATGTCAACCAAAAAGGAATATGTATGAAAAAAGTTGACAAAGATGAAAACAAAGGACATTTTCACTATTATTTTAGTTAGTTTAAGTTAGATTTCTAACCACCAAATGATGTCTGGAATCAGTGTTTCTTAAGCCTAACCCTGTTATTTTTAAATAATCTTAACCGAGCTGTTTTGGTGCGTAACCTTAACCAAAAGGTTTTTTAAGTTTTTAAAACAGTGTTAACCACATGTTAAAGTTGTCACATTTTGCAGCATGTTTAAAGCAGCGATTGTCATGCGTCACAATGACAATGACAGGTTGCAGTGGTTGTGAAAATTTTAAAAAAAATCCAAGGTATTTGTGGTTTCAAGAAATGTAAAATGCCAACATTTATTCTGGAAAGTTGGTTGCATATAAACACACACAACCACAGAAGTTCTCTGAGTTTTGCAATATCACCATGTCCCATTTCTCTGTTAACTGCATGCAATTTATATTCTGTACTGTTCAGTGTGTGTGTGTGTGTGTGTGTGTGTGTGTGTGTGTGTGTGTGCGCGTGCGTGCATGAGTGTGTGTGTGTGTGTGTGTGTGTGTGTGTGTGTGTGTGTGTGTGTGTGCGTGCGTGTATGTGTGTGTGTGTGTGTGTGTGTGTGTGTGTGTGTGTGTGTGTGGACTAGTCAATGTGTAATTAACGTTCTGATATAGATAGAACTGGTGTCTGCCTATAATTACGGCATACTGGAGGTCCTATGTGGGATTTTTACATTGCATAAATGTAAAGTTGTGTGTGTGTGTGTGTGTGTGTGTGTGCAATGACAAGCATATTCTTTTCACTATCAGATAAAGTCATGATGAGATTGCATTGTTGACAACGAGAGGAGAGCACAGGACAGAAGAGGAGAAGAAGGGAGTGAAGTAGGAGAAGAAGGAAGGGTGGAGAAAAAAAGACAGTAGAAGATTTAAATAAAGGAGTAGAGCATTAAAGGAGGAGAGCGAAGACGGTATAGGTGAAGAGGGATAGGGGAGAGAAGAAAATGTTGGAGTAAAGGAGAGGAGGAGACAGGAGGAGATAACCTTCTGAGGTCATCTGTAATTACTACTCACATGTAGGTAGATGTGTTGACTATATAATCACTGCACTAATACCCATGTGTGCATGTGTAAGTGAGAGGGTGAGTGAGTGCTGAGGTGTCAAGATGTCTTTCCCTATATATTATTAATGTGTACAGAATTACTAATTACTGTGCACTTGGTCTGAGCATCATAACCCTTCCATACATACCACTGAGAACATTGGGCAGAGGATTGTGGGATGTACTGTGTATGTATATAATAGAGAGCAAACAAAATGACGCATTTTTGTAGGCCAACCCAGATGTTAGCATCGCCTTGGGGGCCAATTGAGAATTCGCCTATGAGATGTTTGCATTGGAATTTGGATCATTGCAGAAAATAAACTCTGGCAAACACACGTTTCTGATGCTGACATGTTTTGTTCAGCAGGATAATCTTCACAGATTAACACTTTTATGATGTTTGAATGCAGTTAATGCAGCCGACAGAAATAAAAAGCTAACGTTATGCTATAGCAAAGTACACCACGGCCACATGACTTGCTTCAGACTAAAAGGAAGCTAACCAGCCATTTTGACAAACTATCAAACCGTAGCCTTTTAAATTGTTTCTATACATAATTTACAATCTTCAAGAGTTTGCAAGAGCACAGGACTGAAAACAGGACTAGAGGCCGACTAGTGAGAGAGTTGCCGTCCATTGTCCGGCATCATCAAGTGGCAACCTCCGGGTCTGAGCAATGAGGCAAACCAGGAAGTTAAGCTGCATTCTACCGAAAATTCCTACAGGGGGCACAGATGGCAGCTGCAAAAGCTTTTCTGTCCATTCATTTCAATACAAAATGAGAAAACTTCTCACTTGATTTATTACCTCAGAATTTTTTAGGACAACAATATGGTCTCAATCGCTAGTAAAAAATTTTCTACAAGACAATTTGATGTTAATAGTTCAAATAATAGCCCCATTTAGAAGAAAATAGAAGATAAAGAATCGTATGATTTGAGGCGTGGCTACCTTTGATTGACAGGAGCCGTCATCAGGAGAGAAGCAGAACAATGTGTATCCACGGCTACGTGTCAATTAAGTAAAAATAAAAAAAGGATGTCCAGGTTGGTCTCATAACTTTGACTCTTTCACATTGTATTTTCACTTAATGCCAGTTTTTTTTGTTCAGCGTTTGGTTGTACTAATAGACACTCCAAGGAGTCGCTGTTCATTTTTATGAGGTAAGTAACGTACATTTTGTTTTTGTTTCTTGCTAGCCAAAATGATCATCCCAGTTAATGCAACAGTTAATGCTAACATGAATTAACAGCGACTTCTCTTCATCTAAACTCCAAACTCATTCAAAATCCTCATTGAGTTTCAGAGGTTAGGGCGCTAAAATGCTAACTTACTTCTGGTTTAAGAACTCATTCCTGTGGTGCCCTATAATATACAATATACATAGACGGATTATCATGACCACGGGCCCTGGACACAAACTCGCCACGGGCCCCTGCCTACACACGCAAACAGTGTGCGCGCAAAGGCGCTCTTCCCATTACGCACATAACAACACCGGGCAACACACAACCACACAAAATAACTGTCATTTTAGGTCTGTTTTGTTTGGCACCTGCCATGTACAGGACGATGCATATATTATGGCAGAGACAGAAAGCTCAAATAGCCAGCCCTTGTAGTATAAATTAAAATATAGGTAACCACCTATTTTTAAAAACGAAACTATCAACCAGCGCAATCAGAGTCCAATTAATACTCTCCCTCGCACTGGCCGGCGCACACAGACGCACTTACACACACAAATACAGCACATGCCATGGAGGAGTCATGTTGTCATGGTAATAAACAAATGCACTAAATCGCGCTAATATGTTCAGACCGACCGTCCGACTACAGTCCTAGAAACTACTCACCTAAAAATCCGGCTCTTTCCTGGCCTTCTTCGAGGAAAAGTCCTTGATAAAGTAATCACAGTCCAACTCTCTGACCAGTTACATAGTGTGGTTTCAGCCGTTTCAGCTTTTTCTTTCCTCTGTTTTCGTTTAGCTGATCCACTGAGCGCCCACGTCTCCATTTTAAAAACGCACTTTTTTCAACTTTGACCCCAGTGACCAGCGTATTGTGTCATCACACATTACTGATTTAATCTTATAATTTCTAAAGCATTTAATTGATTTTATTATCATACTACATTTTCAAAGCCACATTCATTCCAATATATTTTTAAATTGTACCAAAAAAAAATAAAAATCTGAAGGCCAAGGGCCCCTATTGGCTCTAGGGCCCTGGGCACACGCCCACTTTGCCCATGCGGTAATTCGTCTATGACTATGAATATATACGGAACCAAAGTACTAGGGCACCAAGATAGCACCAGTTGTATCAAGGTATTAGATGTTGAATGCCAGTGTCAGTAATGGTGGCATCATATCTCATATCTTTTTTACAATGAACTCACAATCATGTTCATGAAATCAAAGCCTGTTTTTAATCATTTTTATGATCAATGTTCTTTCAGAAATAGCCATTCAATATATAGTATTTACGTTTTGTAATTACCTCACTATGTGGTGCTCCACCATTCCTGCTTTGGATTCATTCACATGCCCAAGACACTCACAGGAAACAAGGCAGCATGTAATCCAGATCTCGTCCTGATCCGCCTCAGTGAGACGCCACTCATTTAAACCAAATACCTGTGAATTTAGAAGCTTGCTTCTTCTCTCTCTATTGATAAATTGTTTTGATTTCAGTTTTTTCCCCCATCATATGGGCGTTAATGCTGAACACTCTCCCATTCAACCAGTATTGACTCAATCAGTCCTTCATGTCTTTTCATTAACTGAAGAGTCCCCCATGTTGGACTGAGAACCCTCCAGAGCAAGTGCAGTTAATAAAGCTGCTGAATGGACCACTTTGACATAATGAAAAAAGCTTCCCTACTCAAGATTGCCGGTGAACCCTTCAAATAAAATCATTTCTTTTTAAATCCATCCTCCGACTGAAAGATGGCCTCTGTCATGTAATGAAAAGCTCAGACATTTTCAGAAGCAATCACAGTCTTACATCTTATAAGTGAGTGATATAACATCTATCTATATATATATACAGATGTTATATCACTCACTTATATCTGGACACATCATGCATTTGTTGAACTAAAAAAAAATCCACAGAAAGATGTAGATGTGTAGTTTTCTATAAAGTATCTAATATCAAGTGTAGGACAGACGACATTCAAAATACAAACTAATCCAATTAAATTTGCATATCGTAATCCTGAACAAAAATGATGTAAAGGCCAACAGACAAGCAAGTGATTAAAGTCTTTAAGTCATGGCTTTCTGATCAATGAAGACACTCACTCACTCACTCACTCACTCACTCGCTCACTCCCTCTTGCTCACTCACTATCTCTCACTCGCTCACTCTAGCTCGCTCGCTTGCTCACTCACTCACTAACTCACTCACACACTCACTCACTCACTCACTCACTCACTCACTCACTCACTCACTCACTCACTCACTCACTCACTCACTCACTCACACACTCTCTCTCTCACTCACTCACTCACTCACTCGCTCACTCACTCACTCACTCACTCACTCACTCACTCGCTCACTCGTTCACTTACTCACACTCGCTAGCTCACTCTGTCACTCACTCACTTACTCACTCTCTCACTCACTCACCCTCTCACTCATTCACTCACTCACTTGCTCACTCACTCGCTCACTCACTTGCTCGCTCATTCACTCACTCAGCATCTCACTCACCCGCTCCTTCACCCACTCACTCGCTCACTCACCCATCCGCTCACTCAGTCTCACTCAGTCTCACTCGCTTCCTTGCTCGCTCCCTCTTGCTTGCTCACTATTTCTCCCTCCCTCACTCACTATCTCTCACTCACTCACTCACTCACTCACTCACTCACTCACTCACTCACTCACTCACTCACTCACTCACTCACTCACTCACTCACTCACTCAATCAATCACTGACTCACTCACTCACTCACTCACTCACTCACTCACTCATCACGTAGTCTCAGTGTCCAATAACTGTCCACCGAGATCATGGCTCGAATCCTTTTGGATTTGGCAGAAGCCCTTCGTCTATCTTCTTCTCTACCTGTCTCTGCCATCAGAGCATTGATTGTGTGTTGAAGGTTTTTACCCTGTGATTTTTGCTCATTATCTTGACCACACATTGTTCTTCAGACAGCGATCTGATTACAGCGTATGTCTGTGCTCCGCCTCGCAACAAAGTGCTTCAAAACACCTTTTCATCTCCAAGAAGAGCTCCACTCCGCCCACGGCAAATAAACACATTTATTGACAGTGTAATCACTCAGTGCTCTCAGTCTGACGTGTGCACAACGATTCACACACACACACACACACACACACACACAGAGAGAGGGGTCAGAGGTCAACTGGGAGTCATAAGGTCCATGATTGGATGTTTACAGAGAAGTGGGCGTCCCCAGTTGTCACCCCGCTAAAAATCGACCTGAGGAGACACCTTTACTAATGGACAGAAGGAGACAGACAGACAGACAGACAGACAGCAGAGAGAGAGAGAGAGAGAGAGAGAGAGAGAGAGACAGAGAGAGAGGGAGAGACAGCAGGCTATACATCTTAAATGTGCTAATAACAAGTTACTTTATATGCAGTAATGTATTTAAGCCCATTTTTGAGATTGCACAGAGGCTGCCTTGCACGATACCAACAGAAGAAGAAATGTCACAATGCTTTAAAAGGGATCTCAAAGTTTAACAGTAGTGAGTTCTTCACCCTTACTGTTATGTTCGTTTCTCAGGAACAGCAATAATGTTACTGGGTCAATTTGACCTGGGGCATGTTTAATTATCTAACCAAAATATCTCTATAAACATTGTTTATATCTCATTATAACAATACTGAGTGCAAAAATGTTCTTTACCTCTCATAGATCATGGTTTAATGAGGATAATTCACTTGTTTTTTTTTTCCATAAAAAATGCATGTTATTTTTTTTATGTACATTGGAAGGACCTACATATTTAATACAATGGTTTGACATTGATTTAAAAAAAAAAAAAAAAAATTTCTTTTTGTGGAGTGATGTTGATGCATTTAGACAACATACCTCTTCTGTTCAGGTTCAAATTGACCCACTGACTTCAAATCAAGACTAATGGGTCAAGAGGATTTGTATTGAAAGAAAGGCACTGTTTTTGAACCAGAAATGAACCAAATAACTAAACAGCAAAATAAGAGATTAGCAATATGAACACGGTGCTTGTGTATGTGTGTTTGTGAGTCATGCAAATATATGAAATTAACCATTTTCATTGTATATGTTGATTACACTTATTAAGCCAAGCAGAAGATGTTTCATCCCAAAAAAATACTTTTAACTATATTTTTAGATTTTTAAAAAATTTGAAATGGCTCAATTTGTGTGAAAAGATTTCAATCTGGTATCTACTACATTTTTATTAATATAAATGTATCCATGCAAGAAAACAAGAAACTAATATTGCTTTAAATAACAATATCATAATACAATGCTGTATTTTTATGGGGCACGGGACATGTTATTGATGGATTGTGTTCACAAAGCTTTCAAGTGCTTAAAGTTGGTCCTGGTAGTAAAATAAATATAAAAAAAAACACATTCTTACAATACTGATATATTCTTAAGATGAAATTCGAGCAAAGATAATAACTGCTGGATGATGGCCCATCACAGCTGTAAATGTGTGTGTGTCATAGATTGTGAATGTCGACAGTGATGATGGTGATGATGATGATGATGATGATGATGATGATGATGATGAAGACGATGATGATGATAGAGACGGGGGAATTAGTTTTCGATTAGCCACAGTGTCAGGTCATGGTGTCACGTCCCACCTCTCTGTCTGTGTGACTGATCAATACCAACATCACACACACTATTAGCAACTCTACCTCTTCTTTCTCTCTCTCTCTCCCTCTGTCAGACACACAATTATCAACTCCCCTCCACTCCATCTACCACTCTTCCCATCTCTCTTCATTCTTCACTTTCTATCACTTTCCCCTCATTTTTAGATCACGTTACTTGCTCCTAAGTTTTTGCCTTTTCTTTACTGTGTTCTTTTTCTATCTCCATCGTATTTTCTTCTTACACAAGTAACATACATTGTAGACTAGAGGGGACTGGCTGAGGTGAAAGCAAGATTTAGTAATAATAAAACCTCAACCTAGGTGTGTCCTTCAATTCACCAGGATTTGGATTCATACTGCTGAAGTAGCAGTCAGCATACATCCCTAACCTTGTTGAGAAAACAAACATTTAAAAGTCACTAACATAAAGCAATTCTATATATTTCTATAAATATATGATATGTGTTATTATAATGTATATGCTGTAGAATGAATGTATATACAATATGATATGTATTATGTGTTAGTAGATTGTGTAATGATGTATACATATATGATATGTAGAAATGTGTGTTATATGGATTAGTATGCAAATAATTAATATAAGAATGAATGAAGCACAGTTAAGAAGTGTAAACGCTCACTCTGTTTTTGTTTTGTTAGATGAAGCATATCGCTCACTTGTTCTTTGATTTTAGTTTTTTTTGTTTTTAATTTTTATAATGTTAATGTTTTGTGTTTTCAACTGTATATTTGATACTGTGGGACCCCAAGAAGAATAGCTGTGGCTTTGCTGCAGCTAATGGGGATCTTAATAATAAACTAATAAACTAAACTTGCTTGTCATCTTGCAGACAGACCTGATTTTTTTAGACAGCATCATCATGTTGTAGTTATTTCAGCATACTTTTGATCCTTTTATTGTAATTCAATCACAGCACAATCAGATTATTTTTGGTTCAAACAGCTGTAGAAGCAACATTCTGACAGCTTGACTGGCAGACAAGCAGACAAAGTTCCTGGAGACCCGCTGATAATATAAATCCAGACGTGACGGACTTCCACAACACACACACAGGTACAAAGCAGAATTGTTTTTATTAGTGTTGGGACAACGAAGCCTCGTGAAGCATTTGCTTTATTTTTTGACCCCACTAGATGGCGGTCTTGGCTTAAAAAAAGGCTTCAGCAATGATAATTGAGTTTTTTCAGCCCTTTGTTAAACAAAGGGCACCATCTAATGGGCTCTGTAAATAAAGTAAATGGTTCACAAAGCCCCATCATCCCAACACTAGTTTTTTAAGGACAATCTTTGATGATGGAAAGTAATGGTGGCATGTATACACTGGTCCGTCTCTTGCAAGTAAATAATGAATAATCACCAGTGGTGGAAAGTAACTCAAGTTTACTCAAATACTGCACTTAAGTACAATTTTAAGGTACTTGTACTTTACTTGAATATTTCCATTTTATGTAACTTTAAACTTCTACTCCACTACATTTAGCTCACAGCTTTAGTTACTTTTCAGGTCAAGATTTAACATAAAAAATACATTTAAAGTGACTCGACTTTTTAATTTTTTTTATTTTATTTAACCTCATAACAGTATATTAAGTAGTTAAAATGAGCCCTACCTTGATCAAATAGATTGCTACTTAGAAAAATGCATCATAATATGAATCCAATAATATATTTAGAATATATAAAACAATCTGAGTGGGTTCATTCTGCATAACAAGTACTCTACATTTGATACTGCAAGTACACTTTGATTCTGATATTTTGGAACTTTTACTTCAGTAAACTTTGAATGCAGTTTTACTTGTAGTGGAGTAATTTCACAGTGTGGTATTAGTACTTTTACTTAAGTAAGGGATCAGAATACTTCTTCCACCACTGATAAACACAAATGTGACCGGTCAAACCTGAAGTGGGGTCTTAGACTGCTTTTGGGATCCCTGTTGCCTCTATTTTAACGTCAATGTAAAAGTCACTTCTGTTAATCTCACCAAGGAACTGCACAACAGCGTCATAACTGATAACAATGACTGACACACCAGGTGACCATCACTCTTTGGTCCAGCGGCCTTTTCAGACTACTGCAGCTACAGTTGGCTTTTTCAGAGGCTGGTAAAGCATGTCACACACACTGAAAAAGGCTTGTAGTGGATTTTCCAATGACATGGCGTAAATAACCAGCAGATGCAGTTGATGATTGAAAAATGCACATATGGGACTTCTCTTTTAACTTTCTCCTTGAATACTTACTGTACATCCCCTCTTTTCCCCAGCATCATGCTCATACCATCTCACCATTTGCTGAGGACTGTAGTTAGGCCAAAAAAGGACCAAGTTTGTCAGACTTAATGCATTACAGGGCTTTGCACCGGCCAACAAAAGCACTCCCATGAAACAGAGCTGTCCATGGTCCTTAAACACCTACTTAGTGATAGACACATGTTGGTCCATCTCAGTCAATTATACATTCATTCATTCATTCATTCATTCATCAACAACATCTATTGCATGTCTGTCTGTCCTGAGAGGGGGGATCCCTCCTCTATTGTTCTTTCTAAGGTTTCTTCCTTTTTTCCCATTTGAAGGTTTTTTTGAGGAGTTTTCCTTTTCAGTGTGAAGGTCCAACGACCGAGGGTGTCATATGCTGTACAGACTGTAAAGCCCTTCAAGGCAAATTTGTCATTTTAGATTGTATAAATAAATTGGATTTTAATTGAATGGAACTGAATCGAATCAAATTGCATCACATCATATACTGTATATCCTTCATTTAACCAGGTAAAAGTCTTGTTGAGATTAAAAAGAGAGACCTGGCCAAGAAGCAGCATAAAAAATGATAAGTTACAACATTTAAACACAGTTAACATAAACAATTAAATACAAATACAGCCATCACAACAACACAATATTGAATTGAATTGAATCAAATTGAATCAAATCATATTGGATCGTATCGAATCGAATTTCAAACAAGGTAGCTCATTATAAAATCTGTATGCTCGGTTTGTTCTGTCCCCACTGTTGGATTATTGATTGTAATGTCACTTAGATTAAAGAGTAGTATTATTAGAGAATAGTTAGTATGTCTTTAAACTTCTAGTCTGGTTTTACTTCACAGAGCTTGACCGCATCACACTGGTTTTACAATCTCGGTCGCTAAAACTTTCTCATCTCCCAACCTCATTGTGTCTGTGTCAACAGACATGGATTCACAGGTCATGTAACATCAGATATTTATGATGTGGCTTGTCACACAGATGACCCGTCATAACAGAGAAGGTCATACACACACAGCCACACAGCTCCTGCCACTACAGTGTCTGTGTCAGTGTGTACTCACTGAAATTAAACATGAGTGTGATGACAAAGGGGCTGCTGAGCTCTCTGGTGCACCTCAAGGATGGAAGTCATGTGACCTGTATGGTGTCAAAACAGTATCAAAAGTTTTTTTCATTATTAGTGATTTGTATCTGTAATTTACCACTTGTGTATCATTATTTGAACATCAACTTTGCATTTTTCAATGGAAATATATTTGTGAATCTCCATTTATTTGTGTAACCTTGGTAAGCTTCTGGATTCTTCCAATATCACAAGATCAGGAAAGAATCACAGGGATCCAAAATCACACGAAAACCCATCTAGTCAGGCAGACAGAGCTCCTGTCAGCTACGGTTGTGTGTAAGGTGTGTGAGGAGAATGGAATACTGGAATACACCAAAATGTCATGTTCATGTTCTGTCCTAGTGACTTTATTTTGTGCTTCCGGTTTTATTTTGTTACTCACATCTTGTCTCATTTCCTGCTGCCTTGATTACCCTCACCTGCCCTAATATGCCACAACTGAATCACATTGTCTCCCCTCCCCTTTTAGTATTTAAAAGTCCAGGAGATTTTGGTTCAAATTTGTCAACTTCTGTCTCTGTTTAGCATCTTTCAGTCTGTCCTTACATCACATGCATGGTTCCTTTTTCTCCACACAAACTTGGCTATCAGTCAGATTTTTCATTTTATTTTAATTAACAAAGTATAAAGCTGCCAGGAACCCAAAATACAAACAAAAGACACAGGTGTCTATGGAAATGTACCATTTTTAAAAACCATTTATACACACAAAAACAGCAGAAAAAATGATAAAACTACAAAACTATAAAACAGTCTATTTGCATGTAAATTAAAAATAGTAATAGTTTTCATTGTAGAAAGAAAATTCACATTTTAGAAATGGTCTAGAAACATAAATGGCACACTGTGAAAATTCCTATGATTGCACTTTCAACTGGCTTTCTCAGCTTGTCTACAAATCATATATTAATAAAGTTATTACTGTAAATAAAATGTGTATTTTCAATAAATAGATGGACTCCAGAGGGTTAAGTCTTGTCCTTTCCTTTGTTCTGTGCCTTTGTTCATCTGATACCCTCGTGTCATTCCTTTCAGCATTTCATCTGTGAGTTTTTCTGTGTGTTTTGTGATCTGTTTTGGATTTTTGTTGTTTTTGGATTTTTTCTACTGGTTTGGATACCTTTGTCTGTCTGATTGCCTACACATGTACCAAACCCTCTCTTTAGTACAGAACTTTGCCTGAACTGTGTCTCTCTGAGTCTGTTTTTGAATCCTCATCCCTGTGGTCCAGCGTAACACAAATGTGTGTCTACATTTAGGGTCCCCATATTTATGTTATATTTATATCTATATCCATCCATTATCCTTAACCGCATATCCAAACTAAGGTCGTGGGTGGTTTGGGCTGATCCTAGCTGACATTGGGTAAGAGGTGGGGTACACCCTAGACAGGTCACAAGACTACCACAGGGCTGACACATAGAGACACACAACCATTCACGCTCTCATTGACACCTATGGGCAATTTAGAGTCACCAATTAAACCTATTATATATTCATTCATTAATTCATTACCATTAACCGCTTATCCGCATTCGGGTCGCGGGGGGCTGGAGCCTATCCCAGCTGACATTGGGCGAGAGGCGGGTACACCCTGGACAGGTCGCCAGACTATACCTATTATATATATATATATATATATATATATATATATATATTAGGGGTGCACCGATCTTATCTAGCAATCTTATTTACCTCCGTAAAGGTCTGAAAGTATTTATTTTAAGTTCAATGTTTTATTAGTTACCTCAGACATTGTGATTTCCTTTATTTGTTAAAGAAAAATACTGATGTGTTATTGTTTTTCAATAAAATAAGATTCAAACACTGAAGGTGTATGCTGTGAGTTATAAAAAAATCAGAATCAGCCAAAATAGAAATCGGCAGGTCAGGCTTTAAAATAAATAAATAAATAAATAAATAAATAAATAAAATAAATAAATATATATATATATATATATATATATATATATATATATGGAATGAAAGTTTGAGAATATGGATTGAAAACCTGAGAATATATATTGAAGGTTTTAACTTAATATGTATATTCTCAGACTTTTAATATATATTCTCAAGTTTCAATATATATCATGTTTTCAATCCATATATATAATAATTTCCTGAACGACATGCCATAATATATATATATATATATATATATATATATTATGGCATAGCGTTCAGGAAATTACACACACACACACACACACACACACACACACACACACACACACACACACAAGCATTAGTTAGTGTATGTTAGTGTTTTCTATTTTGCTTGCTTTATTGACCTTTATATTGGACCTATGTGCTTATTCTTGTCTTTTATAGAAACAAACAGGTTCTCAGCATTTTATTCAGTATTCAATTCAAATTCTCAGATTTGTATTTAATTTTCCCAAATGTATTTTCTTTTGGAAAACCTCAGCCATCATCTCACTTATCACCAACCTTGTTTGACATATTTAAAATTATATTAAGTTTAAAGATAAAGAGAAAAAAAAGAGCGAAAAAAGCAATGACACAGTCAAGACTGAGACCGACTGAGAAGAGACAGGAGAAATATCTGCAGAGACAGAGGGTGTAAGAGTAAATGAGGAATGAAAAAAGCTCATTAGCTAAAAGGCTCCTCTCTCACCTCCTGCTGTGACACATGGATGTGTGTGTTTGTGCCTCTGTGTGAGTGTGTCCACAGGCTTTCATTCAAAAGGACAAAGAGCCTTGTCAAGTCAACATGCAGCCAGTCAAGCAAACAGTACAGGTCACACACACACACACACACACACACACACGCTATATGTTTGGATGAGTGTATTGTGTGAGGGCACTGATGCTGTTTCCAAGTCATTTAACTTTAGATGGTGTTAGGCTGTCCAGTGATTACCATTCTGTCTGAAACACAAACAGACAGACAGAGAGACAGTGGGGTAGGGTGGGGGGGCAAAATCAGTGCTTCTTTATAAAGTGTCTGCTCTCAGTATTCCTTGTTAGAAAGTCAAACAGCTCAGTCAGCTGTGGTGAGGACCGTCAGTGCGGTTCTGTAGACATCAAGTGTAAAGAAAATAATTATTTGTGCTTTATTCAAGCAGCATAAGGAATACCTAAACGGTTGAGGAGTAATTGGTTGTTTGGGCATAATGTATGTATGTCTGACTAACTTTATCATCTATATATCATCATAAAAAGGCAGTATACTGTTACTTGCCTAATCCTTGCTTTGGGAAGCATCCAGGACTGTCTCCCACAGAGAGGAGGCAAGGAGACTGGCAGCTTGGAGAGAATGATTGGAAGAAAGTGTCTCATGAAATAAACTGATGTAGCCCTGTACCACTTCCTCTAGAGGTGGGGTAAAAAAATTGATACAGCACAGTTTCGCGGTATTTTGCGTGGCAATATTATATAAACTCATGGCCGCCAAGTATCGATATTTAGAGTTCCGATGGCTGGTGGGCTGGCAGTATTTTCGCAGTTTTTTGTTTTTCTCCGTAGGCTGTAGCGGGCTCACTTTTAGGAATATACTGGAGATACTGTTTTTATATCAAACTAGAAGATTTAGGGAATCTATAAGCACCATGTGTGTCGGGAAGTTGTCGAAATAACTCTGCAAAGTTTGGCTGTTTTTAATGTTGAGAGGAGTGAAGCTTAAAGTTGAGGAAAAGGTGCACAACATAACCTGTGCATCCTTTGCAGCTGTGAAATAAAAATAATAATGAAAGTCTATTCCTCCATTGAATTACGGCATGATTCTCAGAGACAAATATAAAACAATGTTTTGACTATGTTTTTAGGTGAACTGAACCCCAAGGTCATGGTTAAACACTCACATGCCCATCGTCATTAGAATCAGTGTGTGAGTTTTTGTCAGGTGGATGGAGAACAAATATTCGTGTGAGAAAACACACACACACACACACACACACACACACACACACACACACACCGCTGTGATAATACACTTACAGCTTTGGAGGTGAAAATGGGTGCATCTGGTAACAGTTCACACACACACACACACACACACACACCTGCTCTTCCTGATATGACCAGGAGGTGATAGTATGAGTCCAACAATCCTTATCCTCTCTTTCTGTCTCATTCTCAAGTTTTTTCTGTCTTACTTTCTTTTTTTCTTTGTCTGACAATGGCTCCTCTCTGCTCTGTCTCTTTCTGGAAGCTGTCAGGGTGAATATTCACCTTGGTTACTGAAGCGGACAAATGACACCTTTTAAAGCTGTGAGGTGTGTGTGTGCGTGTGTGTGTGTGTGTGTGTGTGTGTGCCAAATGTATGTGTGGCAACGGTTTCATAAAGTGCAAATTCCATTTTTGTAGCGGTGGTCTGGAGAGAATATCGTTTACACTTCATTAGCTCTGTGTGTGTGTGTGTGTGTGTGGAGACAGAGGAGACAATGCGTCTATCAATCTGTGTGTGTATCAGAGCACTTAGAGCTGTCAGAAAGTTTGTGTGTGAAAAAAAAACAAAACTACTAGATAAAGAAATGTGTTGCTACATTTGTCTTTGCTATACATTTATTTCAGTAGAGTAGACTGTGATGCAGGCAATACTGTACTAAATACTAAACTAAACTGACTGAATTTTTGTCTTGGGATTGCATAGATTAGGTCTCACTGGAGAGCTGAGACTCTTGTGGATACAATGAGCTCAATCTTTTTCATGTGTGATGATGTTAGTCCCCATAGTAGCTATTTTATTGCATAATAATAGCCCATTTTGTTAAAGTTGACCTCACTGTATAAAGTGACCTGCTGTGACCTATAGGATAATCACAGCCTCATGAAATTCTACAACCATAAACTAGAGCAGGGATGGGCAACTAGAGGCCCGGGGGCCGCATACGGCCCTAACCCTCACTTGAAGTGGCCCTCAGTACAACTACATTTGAGCATTAAATCTTAAAAGTGCAGTGTAAAAATGCACAAAATTACTTCTTGCAATTACTGTTGGTCTGCTGTTCTTGCACTGATAAAAAATAAATCACAGTAAGTGGTCATTTTTTATTTGCTTCAAACCTTTTGTATTCCTATTTATACTGTTATACATGCATTTGAGCATGAAATATGTTAACTTACTGCACTGTAAACATATTTAAAATTGCAGTTTCATCAAATCTGGTGAAGTACACTGCCCTATATGTGGCCCTGTGGTAGTGTCGATGAAAAATTGTGTCCTCCTCCAGCATTTAAGTTGCCCATCCTTGAACTAGAGCATTCAGAGGATGTGTGGATTTTCTAGTTTTACAATAAGGGATTATTTAAACAGTCCCCAGAACAGAAATTTTGGAAGGATGCACTGGCAGGATGCATTGGTTGGTGTCCTGTGATCCCACTCTGTTGAGGAGAAGGTGTGGTGCTGCAATACAAACAGGATCAAGCAGTTTGCCACCAAAGCATTGCAGTGCATGAATTGTCAGCGCACCCACCCAGGACTCAGAGAAGGGAGTTGAAAAAGCTGGAGCAGGATCAGGCTCGGCTGGAGCTGGTGGCAGAGCGGCCGCAGCTACAGTCCACTCCACTACAAGTAAAAGTACTGCGTTCAAAACTTACTTAAGTAAAAGTACAAAAGTATTAGCATCAAAATGTACTTAAAGTATCAATAGAAAAAGTACTCGTTATGCAGTCGTTATGTATCACTGAACTGAAACACGGCCGAGCGTTCAGTTCTGTGGCTGTATGTCAATAAGCCAGTGAGCTGAGAATTAAGTTGGATAAAGCAACAGTTTGCAAACTGAAAGTTGCAATAACAATTATAAAACACACAGAAATACAAGAGTATTAATTTGAGCAAAACAAGCTTACTGTATCAAACCTTGCTAGCATGAATTACTAGGTTTCATTTTATGCAAAATTTATTTAAACACAAAACACATTTAAATATGCAAGATTACTGTGAAAACTAACCTCATGCCTCTTCGGGGGCTAAAACATAAAACATTGAACTCCTTGAAGTTATCTTTACAGTATCACCTCACTTGAGTTGGTTTTACGATATACAGGAAGTCTCTTTTTGTCCTTTCAAAATAAAAGTGTCAGTTATCAAAACAGACTTTTACATAGTACTGTATATATATCTTTTATTTTGCCTATGTATGCATGTTTTTACACATACTGGAGTATGTATAAAAACAAAGCGATTAATCGATTAATTGATTGCTAACGTTAAAAATAATCGAGTTGGCAGGTTTCTTCCCATCCCATCCCTAGTAAGAATTATTGAGTTGTTCACTGATTCTTTATTTGCTTCTATGTAATCTGAAACATAACTTCTTCACAAGACAAATCTCAATGTAAGCAGTCAGTAATAAGTGTGTTTTTTATGTTTAGGGAAGTTAAAATAGAAGTAATAGACACTGGAGGATTTCTGATCCACTTCACAGCACAAATTGATTAAACGTCAAATCGACATTTTCCATGGCTCTGCTCTCTGTGTTATTATGATGTGAAGGCAGGTCATTCACTCACAGTAACAATATTGAAGTCAGATAAATAATTAGAAAGTTGGACACAAACTTTTATTTACTGCAGCTTCTTTCAGACAGATTCATAATTAGAGAGAGACACTGTGAAGCCATCTCAGTGAACACACTGATGAGACAACAGAGCAGAAAATTGCTGGTCGCAGGAGCAAGAAGCAATAATCTGCTGGTTGACAAGTGCTTCATTAGTTGGTTTGTAGTCCAACAGGCATTTTGAAGGGCTGATGAATTTCAACTCTTGCAGGACTGGGCCTCATAACCATAATCAGTATATAAGTGAGATAATTAGTATTTTGGTTTGGGGGTAAATGCTCAGTGCTCAGTTTTGTTTGGTTGGGAGGAAATATAAATTATAAAATGTATTTAAATGTAAATCTGCAATAAGCACTTTTTCAAAATGAACAAAGAATCAAAGGCAGTGAATTAAAGTGTAATGTCAAAAATATGTCGGAACTGATTAAATATATTGTGTTTTGTATATATTTTGTTACAAATAAATGTACAAAATATATATTATATAATACAAAATAAAATATTTTCATGCTTTAAATACTATAAAGGGTCACATGTTGAATTAAGTTTAGGTTTAGTCAACCAAAAGTCCTCTTCCAAGCCTCCCCGAATTCCTCCCATAACAGAGTTTTTGCTTCGGCAACTGCCTCAGCTGGCTGAACGGTACCTGTCTGCTGCTTCCGGAGACTCCTCGGCCAGCTAAGCCGAGGCTTTGAACATGGCCCATTCGGACTCCATGTCCCCAACCTCACTCGGGATGCTGGAGAAATTCTTCCGGAGGTGTCAGTCGAAGGTCCTGCAGACAGGGGCCTCCGCTAGACGTTCCCAGTTCACCCTCACTACACGTTTGGGTTTGCCATGTCGGTCCAGCAGCCTCCCCCGCCTCCTGAATCAACTCGCCACCTGCTCTGCTCCTCTGTTCACCAAGTTTCCAAAACATGCAGCCGCAAATCCGACGATACGATAATAAAATCAATCATCGACCTTTGGCTCAGGTACCAAGTACACTTATGAGCACCTCTATGCTCAAACATGGTGTTCATTATGGACAATCCATGACTAGCACAGAAGACTAATAACAAAACACCACTTAGGTAGATCAGATCGGGCAGGCCGTTCCTCCCTATCACCCCCTTCATCCTGCACGTTCAGGAGGAATTTTGAACCATCCTTCCTTACAGAACTGCTTCAGCTCAGATATATTCTGAGGGTGTTCGATGTGACCGGCTCTCTTCTGGTCATTCCACAGCATCTTTGATGGATTTTTAAGGTCATTGTCCTGTTGCATCACACAGCTTCTACTGATGTTCAGCTGGCAGACAGCCACCCTGATTATCCTGCAGCATACCTTGATAAACTTCAATTTTCCACTTGATGATGGCAGCAAAGCAGCCCCAAATCATGATGCTCCCTCCATCATACTTCACTGTTGATGATGTTCTCATGTTGGTATGCTGTGCCCTTTTTACACCGGACGTAGTGCTGCTGGTTCTCCCTGAACAAGTCAACCTTGTTTCCTTCAGATTACATTATATGACCAATTAGTGCAGAAAACTGGTAATCCCTAAGGGTTTCCATGGTTCCTGCTGAAAGGGTTTTTTGAGGAATTTTTCCCTGGCCTCTGTGATGGTCAAAGGTCAGAGGGTATTGCAATTTTAAGCATTTTGCGATATGGTGAGTATTGCGATACAATATTACGTGATTTAACTGTTTAACAACATTTTGTTACCACAAAATTAAATTGGATCATGAATTGTTAATAAGTAACAAAGTATTCAGTCAAACTGAACTGAACTGATATCAAACATGTATAAAAGACAACAACTGCAGCATTTTATCAAACTTTCCTCAACTTTAAGATTCACTGCTTTGGATTTTTTTTGAATGAAACATAAAAAAAGCCTAACTTTGCAGCGTTATTCTGACAACTTCCCGACACAATATCCGGACACACATGATGCCTATAGATTCCTTAGATCTTCTAGTTTCATATGATACTCTAGCATATTCCTAAAAGTGAGCCTGCTTCAACGGCGGAAATACTGACGGCCAGCTGGAACGCTAAATATCGATAGCCATGAATTGATATAATATTGTCACGCAAAATATCTATACTCTATCCACCTCTACCAGTTAACCAGTTATCTGTATATTTCCATCCAGACTACCCAAGTAAAGGGAAAACTTGATGAGAGTCTACAGAGATGTCTATTGTAGGGTGGACAGTGAGGTGGTGCCAAGTTATAAGTATCTAGGTGTATACCTGGATAATAAGGTGGACTGGTCCCTAAACACAGACGCTCTGTACAAAAAGGGGCAGAGCTGGCTCTTTTTCTTAAAGGAAGCTCAGATCTCTGGACATGTGTAGTAAGATGCTGCAGATGTTTTATCAGTCTGTGGTGGTAGTGTGTTGTTTTATGCCTTCATCTCTGCTGGGGAGGCAGAATCACACACAGAGATGAAGGCGGTTGGACAGACTGGTCTAAAGAGCTGGTTCTGTGGTTGGAGCCAGGTTGAACACACTGGAGGAGGTGGTGGAGAGATGCACTGTCAAGATGTTCTATCCATCTTGAAATACCCAGATCATCTGCTACACAAAACCTTTATGGACCAAAATATCAGCAGTGGACGGCTCCTCTCTCTCCGTTGCAGGACGGAGAGATTCAAAGATCCTTCGCTCCTACAGCCATCAGGCTGTCTCTTTCTAACAGAGCTAACAGACTAACTGAATTTCCCCTTGGGATTAAGCATTAAGTAATTTTTTATTTTTCATTTCAATTTGAATTGAAATTCAGCCACATATATTTTGATGTAGAACTTGATTGTGTGTTGAATATTTGTATTTATACTGCTGAACACTTGTAAAGCAGGTTGAGTGAGTACTTCAAGTCGTCTTCTGAGAATATGTAGGCATGTTCGTGAACTGTCACATATACTCTGTCGATAATGTGTGACACATCTGCAGAAAACGTGAGATTTTAACACTGTTAAAATGCTGCAAATACTCCATATATATCCTCCATCTGTAGCTAAATATCCAGGAAGTGTTACCAAAACTGAATTCACGCCTTTTCTAATTTTTATGAAAGTGTAAATATTGCTGTGAGTTTCCATGCAGTACCTGGACATGCAGAGTCTTAAAGTTGTTCCCCCTGGTTGAGTTTGTATGAACTTCAGCTCTGTTTGAATTCACACACACGTACAATTAATACAGAGTATGCTTCAACGCACACACACGTGGAATTAATTTACTGCATGCATGAACACATATACATATCCCACACTTATGCTTCAGCACACACACTGACACATTCATAACACTCAGTCCGCTGCTAAAGAACACACGCATGCCAGCACATGCACAATAACAAACACACACACAGACCTTACACACTCTTAAAGTACACAGTGACATTACAGGAATATACTCGATGGTGATGTTACAGGGACAAAAATACAACAAGGCTTCATGTGAGGAAAAAAAACACTAGCAGAGTTCAAGTCATGATATTTAAGGTTGTGTTTTCAGGAATCTATTTTTGTAAACAGTTAAGCTACATATTACACATCCCAGCTACACTCGATCTTAACTGAGCCACTGAAATCCTGAAGATGAGACTGTTAAAAATATGCCTTACCTGCAGCAGTTCTTAATCTCAACAATCCCTTTTCATAGATGTCACATTAAAGAAAAAAATCCACCAACATCTGGAACATCAGGAAATATGAAACTCTGTCTGTTGAAATTTCAGTTAGCTGTTAACTTTTTGTTGTTATCAAATCAAATAAATGCATGTTATGAACAGTATTTGCTTGTACACGGTCGCCCATAAAGTTGGAATAAAATATATTTTTTTACCTCTTTTGATGAAATGATTGTGACAATGTGATTTATTATTACCAGATAAAGTGTATATCTTCTCAAAACGATATTAATCAATCTCTTCCAAACATATCACAATAAAAATGAAACCACAATTAACAGAGGATTGTGTCTGAAAACCAAATTATTCCGACTTTATGGGCGAATGTATTATGGCATACATATTATGGAGTTTGATATTTACCATTTATTTTTATTTTCCTGGAGGCCATAGCGGGCACAATTATAGGAATATACTGGTATTATATGAAACTAAAAGATCTGAGGAATCTATAGGCACCATATCATGATATCGTGTCAGTAAGTTATTGAAATAACTCTGCGAAGTTAGGCTTTTTTTTTGTTTCATTAAAAAAAATCCAGAGCAGTGAAGCTTAAAGTTGAGGAAAGTTTGATAAAAGGCTGCAGTTGTTGTCGTCCATACATGTTTGATATCAGTTCAGTTCAGTTTGACTGAATACTTTGTTGGTCAGTCTGTGGGTTTGACTTTAATTGTGTAGAAATAAAAAGACTGAAGTGAGATGAAAAGACTGAATTTTCTCTTAATTGACAAAACAATTCTTGATTGTATCACAATACTCACCATATCGCAAAATGCTTAAAAATGCAATAATATCGTATCGTGACTCAAGTATCGGGATAAAATCATATTGCAGGGCCCCTGCTGATTCACACCTCTACTTAACAGCCAGTCAACAGGCCAGCTGGTCACCTAGCTTACATATATGGACTGAAAGCAACTTAGATTGCTGTATGCAGCAGGCTGGGCTGGGCTGGGAATGACAACTCTTTCTGGTGTTTTGTACAAAACTGATAGACTGAATATCATAATTGAAATTTCTCCATGTAATGTCATAGACAATTTCTTAGTTGGGGGATTAAATGTTAACAGTGTGTAATGTTTAAGGATTTTTAAGTCACATGTGTCAACATGGCTATCCGGGACAGGAACTTTTTTTCCATAACATGATATAATATGAGCTTAAATGTAGTATACTTTCAATTATAGATGTTTCAGCTGCTCTCATATCATAGAATGTTGCTAGTTAATAAGGTTGAGGCCTTTCTGCTTTAACTGAACCCTAAAATACATATAAAGCTTAAAGCTCAGCCCAGCATGAAATGGCAAAGGGCCGAAGTGAAGGAATGGTGCAAAGAGCCAGCCACAGAGTTAGATGGTTTTCTCAGGACTCAGGAGGATCGAAATAGAGACCAAATATCATAAATAAACCAAATATTTATTATACATTTCTCACAAATTGATTCTAGATATCCTTATCACAAGCTTTCCCAAGCTTGCTACTTTTTTGTGGTACAAGTTGAAATATACAATGGAAGTAAAACCCATCTAAAATAGTTGGCAGACTTGCTGGCTTTGAAGTGTACCGAAGCTTTATTTAGGAAGCAGCTGCCTGGGAACTTCTGTCCACCAGCTGTGTTTCTCTGGCTCAGATTCACTGCGACACACACATGCACAGACAGCCTCTTGCTGGTTCAGCAGTTTAACTCAGTGAAGTGTTTCAGAGCACAGCAAGATGTGACCCATCATCAATCACACACACACACACACACACACACACAAAGTGACACACACACACACACACACACACACACACACACACACAAACACAAACTGAGTGTGCCACCAGGCCAACAGAGAGAAGCAGGTGGTGGGCAGACAGTCGGTGTGTGTGTGTGTGTGTATGTGTGTGTGTGTGTGTGTGTGTGTGTGTGTGTGTGCGCGTGTGTGTGGAACAGAGCTGTGGTGAGGATGAGATGAGGTCTTTTTCCACTCCAGTGTGTTTACATGCACTAGTAGTTTGCAGTCGGCTGTATTTACAGTATGTGTGGTTCAGTTGGAAGCAAGATGTGTGAAGCACAGGGGGGGCCAACAGTGTAGGTCCTGGTCAGGCTGCACACAGTGTCACTAAAAAAGATTTGTTTTTCCATTACCTTGCAGCCTTTAGATGAGGTACAAAGAGTCATAACACAGAGGATAATTACAGAAAATGACCCATGTTATTATCATGTATTCATTCTTTATCCTTAACCGCTTCTCTGAACTTGGGTCACCGGGGGGCTGGAGCCAAGCTCAGCTGACACTGGGCGAGAGGTGGGTTACACCCTGGACAGGTTGCCAGAGACAGGCAACCACTCATACTCTCATTCACACCTACAGGCAATTTAGAGTCACCAATTTTTACCTAAGCTGCATGTCTTTGGACTGTGGGAGGAAGCCGGAGGACTTGGAGAGAGAAACCCAATGTTAAAATCTAAAGCTTCGCTCAGAGTCTCCAACTTGATGAAGTGGGATAACAAGAGGGGATAATTTAATGTAGGATACAACTAACAGTTAAGAAAACATTTTCAAGCCAAGTCAAATCAAGTCACTTTTATTTATTTAGCCCAAGTACGTCGTCATAGGACAGCATATGCACAAGCCACGTTCTGTGATGTAATTGTCAGCACACAGAACTCTGAATCCAGCTACTTTTGTTTGATATTTGGTGGAACCTTTATATAAAAAATGTTCTTTACTACAATGGCTTTGCACTTTGATCCATGACATAATCTCACCTTTGCTAACTGTGGAAAACCCCTTCAACGTTTCAGTGACACACCTCTCTCGTGGCTCTAGAAATTATGACAGGAGCTAAGCAGGCCATTAGGTGAACATAGAGAGGTGGTTGGAATGAACAAATGGGTCAAGAAAGTGTCACCGAAACTGAACTGAAGACTAATTTTAACCCAAATCTGGATGTTTCCCTAAATCTAACTACTGTTACTCAACCTAACCAAACGTTAACTATAATGCTGTAACACCTTTTAACCAGTGATTTGTTTTGTGGATGATGAAGCAACAGAGTCAGAAGTAGGTGGGTGTAGACAGTCTGTAGGAGGGATTCTGGGTGCTGAAAAATGGAGGGCTGGACAGAGGTACAGCAGTAAGCCTCAGGAATGACAAAGCAGACCTAGTGACCAGGAGAATGATCAAACAACAGGGCCAATGTGCGAAGCAGGTTTCCATAGCAGGGTTTTGTGGCAGGACACTCTAGAGCTTGGCCCAAAGGACAGCAATGAATACAGAAGACCTGAAAAGGATGAAGGCAGTGATGGGACCCCCCTGGACGATGGCCATGGAGACAGAGCCCCACTCAAGGACCACCTTGGGACTTGAGGTTAGGAATGGCAGCCAATAAGTAATGACCTGGCTGTAGGTCAGACCCAAGGAGAGCTGAGATGAGGACTGATGACAGGACAGCTGGGCTGGAGGCCAGCGACAGGACAGCAGGGTTACAGGCCAGCAACAAGACAGGGACCAGAAGACAGTTGAAGCTCAGCCACTGACGACTGCTGCAGGTCAGGAACTGATAATTGCTATGGCTCAGGGGTTGGTGACAGCTGCTGCTCAACAGGAGCAACTTGGACATGACGCAGCTTGAACTTGGACTTGATAGCTCAACACTGAATCAGGATCAGAGTTTACATTAGCCGGCATATGCCTTTTTTCCCCCCGATATCATGTGTAATTGTCCCAAAGATGATCAATGGCCAAAATGTACATCAAAAAAACAAAAAAAGATACATCCATCGTCGGCCCTTGTGAACTCTCAAAGTTGGTCCCTCATACCAAGAGCCAGAGAGAGAGAGAGAGAGATGAGTGTTGGTTAAGAGAGATAGATGGTGAATGGAGAGAGGGAGGGGCGTTAGTGAGAACAAAGCAGTGAATCAGAAGAATCAAAAGTTATTTCCAGATTATTTCACAATTGTTAGGTTATAAAGCACAACAACCACACAACCACACACAACCACACAACCACACTTCGCACTGCCGGATATTATGTGAATACGTGCTTTATCCGCACGTGTCAGTTGGTCAAACGGCTACACCAAAAACATCAGCAAGCTGCCTCCTTTGAAGCACATCAATACACAGGACAATCTGTTTGTCGTCAAATGTCACTGCTCTGTATTACTGAACACTGTCCAAACCTGCTATCATTCAATTTGATTCAATTCAATTCAAAAAAGAACTTCAGAACTCTGAAACTTAACATTCTATAATGGTATCTTAACATCCTAGAGTTGTAAACCTTCCACGATATACTTGTAGTTCAGCACTGGATACTTTTGTACCATTCTAGAACTGTGATTCAACATTCTAGAACTGTGACTGGACATTCTAGAACTCTACCAAACCATTCTAGAACTCTGAAACATAACATTCTTGAACTGTGACTTAACATTCTAGAACTCTACCATACCATTCTAGAACTCTAAACCTTAAAATTCTAGAACTGTGACTTAACATTCTAGAACTGTGACTTAACATTCTATAATGGTATCTGAACATTCTAGAGTTGTCATCCTACCATTATTCTCTTGTAGTTCAGCACTGCAGGATTTTCGACCATTCTAGAACTCTACGTTACCATTCTAGAACTCTGAAACATAACATTCTAGAACTGTGACTTAACATTCTAGAACGTTATCTTAACATTTCAGAAATCTGAAACTTAACGTTCTTGAACTGTGACTTAACATTCTAGAACTCTACCATACCATTCTAGAACTCTACCATACCATTCTAGAACTCTGAAACATAACATTCTTGAACTGTGACTTAACATTCTAGAACTCTACCATACCATTCTAGAACTCTACCATACCATTCTAGAACTCTAAACCTTAACATTCTAGAACTGTGACTTAACATTCTAGAACTCTACCATACCATTCTAGAACTCTAAACCTTAACATTCTAGAACTGTGACTTAACATTCTAGAACTCTACCGTACCATTCTAGAACTCTAAACCTTAACATTCTAGAACTGTGACTTAACATTCTAGAACTCTACCATACCATTCTAGAACTCTAAACCTTAACATTTTAGAACTGTGACTTAACATTCTAGAACTCTACCGTACCATTCTAGAACTCTAAACCTTAACATTCTAGAACTGTGACTTAACATTCTATAATGGTATCTGAACATTCTAGAGTTGTCATCCTACCATTATTCTCTTGTAGTTCAGCACTGAAGAATTTTCGACCATTCTAGATCTCTACGTTACCATTCTAGAACTCTAAGACTTAACATTCTAGAACATAGGACTAAAAGTAATAGTCAGTAGCAATTAATATAAAATGACAACAGAAGTGTCTGTAGTTGCGATTGGATGAAGTCAAGCAGAACCACCACAGCCATCATAGTAATAGTCCAGGCCCAACTGTGCAGTTGGTGTAGAGTGGACATGCTTACTGACGTCTTTTCATGCGTCCCTATCACCACTTTGACATACGATTCGCTAACAACAACCTTTAAATGTATTCTATGTCTATTTAAAACATGTCCGTTAGTTGTTCTATTTGACCAGAAAGAATTAATATAAGTGGCCATATTGGTCATATTGATGGGGTCCCCAACGCTCAAACAGACTGGCTGACAGGGAAGCTGACTGGAGGCCAGCTGGCTGGTAAAGACTGGGGGTTATCTGGCTGGAAATCTGGCTGGAAGATTCAGAAAGGAGTACTGGGAATCAGGTTGGAGCTCTGGTGTGTTTTGTCAGTAGCCGGTTTGTTTTTTGCTGCTGTGAATGCTCAAACGAACTCTGATGGGGACCAAAGAACCAAACTCAACACATTTTGGGTTGACTTTGGGCGGAGAATCAACCTCAGGGCAAGGTAGTAGCAGGCTTGAAAAATGTCTCCTGGACAGACGTGGTCTAAATGAAATAAAGGCTGTTATCGCAATATGGTCAGACAATCACATAACACACCCACAACAACAAAGTCTTCATATGTGGCAGTGGCTGATGGATTCAATCGCACAACAGATCAATGCTGCATAAAAGTGAAAAAACAACATACATTCAAATTGGCAACTTGGCAACTAGCTTCGAAAAAGTGGCAACTCTGGGGGACAAGAAGGGATATATTCTTTCCAATAGATAAAACACAGCAGTAGCAGCATTGTTTCCAATGCTAGGTCCACAGTGTAAAGGCAAAGACCACTAGACTTTATATGTAAAAGAAACCTAAAATTTTCTTTTCTTGGACGTGGGCGTTTAGTGTGTTGTTTGTCTATTAGAGACAATAACAGCAGCAGTGGATTTCGTTAATGAGAGAGCTCTTTATGTAGTTGTTGTTGTTTTTTCAATGTTGATGATTATTAATTTAGTTAACACCTTTCTAATGAACAGCTGTTCTGCATCTGCTTTGTGTGTGTATTATTCCTTCTGTCTATGGAGTCAGAGGAGGAATCTGATGTGTGGGTCAGTGATTATGTCTGACTGACATGTTGTAGCTGCTTGTATTATTCTTCTTGTTTATCATGCTTTTATTGTCTTTTGTAATTGACAACGGCTTCATGATCACAAACAGGTAGACGGGCCTGTGTGTGTGTGTGCGCATCGTCTCTGGCTGGTTGTTCTTTTCTGACTTTAATGAGCCAGAGATTGCTGTTTTCATCGTCTGTGTTGTTTCTTCAGCTCACACATTTATAATGAACAGCTGCGCTATGTCTGAGAGTGCTAGCCAACACACACACACACGCACACGCACGCACACACACACACACACACACACACACACACACACACACACACACACACCAAGTTTGGCTTGGCTTGTGTACCCTGGGACAGTGGTGGGGGCTTTTTGGCCTTAAAGGACCGTTACAGTTCTTTTGTATGTTATACGAAACACTAACTAGCCAAGGTGCTAACTATTTTTCAAACCATAATCAATTGTTTTAGATTTTTTGATGTTATACCTCCATTCACTTCAAAATACGGTTTGAGTGGGCCCTCTCCCCTTCTTTCCATAATACACATGAAGACTGACAACTTAACTTACCTGAGTCTGAACAATGTGTTGGGTTCCATCCATCTCATCCTCCAACCCCACAGCAGGAGCCACTGGACCCAGAGACAAAGAATGAACAAAGAGTGCAGGACTGACATTTGAATTTTGAGCATGGATGATTATTTTTCATCTCAATGGGAGAAGATGGATGCAGTCATTCACAAAGTTGATCAGATTTTAGGTTAATCAGCATCTGCCAAGGAATCCCAAAAAATCACTAAGGAGCTGTGTCCCGTTCTGATATGGGGAAATATATGGAATGTCAAGTTTGAGCCTTTGCCTCTCTGAATTATATATGGAATACAACAAATGGAACTGAACTGTGTCAAAGCCTTTAGCTACTACTTAACCCCTTAGTGATCAGCCCCCATTATTATATTCAGAATTGGGGTGTGTGGGAAATGGACTTTTAGGGGGAGATAGCAGGTCAACAGTAGATGCCACATTAAGGTGTTGAAAACTATATGAAAGCTAAATAAATCTCTAATAAAAAAATAAAAATAAATTAATTAATTAATAAAAACTAAGGTGTGTAAGGGTTTAGAACAATACGTATGAATTCCATTTCTATGCTCAATTATGTCCTAACATCTGGGTTGATGCCACTTGTTTAACATACATGCTGCTGAATTAGACCTTCTTTTATATTGAGAATGGATAAAACAGCTTCTGAATATTACATAAATACACTAAGACCTTCGGTGTAATGCTGTGATTTCGCTTCAAAAACTATGGAGATTTCTGAAAATCAAGCAACATTACTCACACCACATCTCGTACTCTGTTGGGCGTAACAAGATCGGGAGAAGTCGATTGTCCTGGTCACTTGATTTTTAAAATCATGTAAGTCCGGTCCAGGCTGCTTAATCCTCTTTTTTTCTTCAAGAGCAAGCATTAAAAAGGGCTGTTGTTGTAGGTGAAACACAGAGTTTAGTTTAATTTCTACGATTCCACTCTTTTCCCCCCAGTTTTCTTTAGGGTATACAAACTAGCTAGCGAAGGAGAAAAAGAAGGGATTGCTACGTGTAACCTTACGGATTGATCTAACACACAGGGGCTTCAATTAAGGAGGCCACAACAGTCAGTGTGGGTCAAACACATGCCATTTATTTTACAATGGCTAAAACTCTAAAGAACACAGTCAAGAAAAGACAAGAGGACAGACAGTCATATCACGGCTGGGAAACCAACCACCCACTGCCTAGGACACTGGGAGTATACTAAATATTCAAAAGAAATATAAACCCAACACACTTCAAATGAAAACACCACACTAATTCAGTCTGCAACCACAAACCATATCACCATCTAAAGTGAACTCCCAGCATTTCAACCACACTGGTGAATGGAGGTCCCCACCAGCCGCAATACTAGAAACAGAAGAAGACAGAATGTTAAAATCCTAAAACTAAGCAAACTCAAATCTAAAATAATAGAAACAATAAAATCAATATGGCTAAAATATAAAATACTTAACTAAAATAAACGGCAGTCAGTGCTATGCCCAAGAACAAACAAAGCACTGTTAGTTTGTAGGACATATAGTACAAGGTTTAAGTGTTGATATTTTGTATACCTCTGCACTTTAAGACAGTCAGTGTTTCAGTCCTACAAACAAATGACAGACCCACGATTAAAATAATTAAAATACAAATAGTTCAGGGTGCATGCACCCCTACATTACCCTAACAATTAAAATGCTACCCTGATGCTAAAACAATGCTAAAAAAAAACCAAAGTCCACCTTACCACGGAACAGAGAGTCACCAGTCACAGCCATGAGTCCAAACAAAGGATTTCAAGAGAGTGACTCTGATAGTCACACCTGCTGTTAATCAGCCTCTCCTCCAGCTCCTGTCTGCTTTAATTGGTCTCTGCTCTCTGCTGCTTCCTAGTGACCTACTGCTACATACGCATGCAGAGTTATATTAATAGGTGAATGTGAGCCGGAAAGACAGCTTGAGAATGTTGTCCAATAACAAACATAAAAACTATACCAAATGGTGCCAATAAAAGTGGGAGTGTCAGGGGGGGACGCAAATTAACCAATTAAAGAGCAGCCTCAGGTTACCTGGTTTTTAAAAGTTGAAAGATTCACATATGGCTGGCACCAAACATGTGTAAGGACATTTTCACACGCAAAGCACTTTAAATGTTACAGCAAATCACATGTAAAAAGCGTAAAGTCTGCACGTCGCCTTTTTTTTAGAAGAGCACATTTCACCTTAGCATAACTCCAACCAGTAGCATGCAATGTTGAATTTGCCTTCTGAGCCCTATTGGTATGGCTGCACTGAAGCATTAAAATCTTACCTGCATCTACAAATTGGCACTAACATCAAAAGAACACAGCGCAATTTCTGAGGAAAAACATTTCTCATTGACCAACCCATCATGTGAAAGCATCCTTGATTACATTTAATTTATAATGCTGAAAAAATAATATATATATATATATATATTGGTTTGCTGCCAAACCCTGTTTAATTAAAATGTTTCTATACTTTGAATCTTATTATTTTCTGACCTAAACTACCAAACAATTCTCTCTCTGGCATAGCTGCTAGCAAAGTCAGTGGCACACCTGGCGCTGCTAAGTCTGAAAGAGGCTCTCCCTTTCCCAAGACGCCGCTAACAGAAGGAATATGCAACCCAAGGGGAAAACGTTGCTAAAGCCTAAGAGAAACATCTCTGAACGATGTGCATTGTGGCAGCAACATTTCTATTCATACCTCTTGGAAGTCATCCGAAGCTGACCCAGAATCTGAAAGTGAGTTGATTCAAGTATCACAATTTGCTTTTGCTTGCTATTTGCAGTGCAAGTAGCAGAATTTAAAGTCAGTGATTGAACCGACCTTAAAGTTGTGTTTTAATGTGGTTTTAAGTGTTGATCATTTTGTAAAGTCTGGACTGCTTTACTACACTAATATTATCTCCTTCTTATATACAGTCATTGAAAAACCACCCTTATTTTCTCCTTGCTTACTTGTTCATTTTAGTGTCTGGTACAACTGAAGGTACATTTGTTTGGACAAATATAATGATAACAACAAAAATAACTCATAAGAGTTTAATTTAAGAGCTGATATCTAGATATTTTCCATGGTTTTCTTGATAATGATTTTGTTTTTTTAGAAAACCATGGAAAATGGCTAGAAAGAAAGAAATTCTCCAAGAAATTGTAAAAACACTGGGCTAATATTTTTTCAATGACTGTATGTAAATGTGATAGGACAAAAACATTAGGAATATCTTTATTGATAATAACACAATAATGTAATACAAAACTGACAGCAAAAAGCTTCACATAGACAGGGATTATTATGTATGAGACTGTATAGCACTTTATATGGAACTACATTTCTTCACTTTGACGGTGAATATTTTGTCACTTGACTAATTGACCCTTAATTCACCCAAAATGAAGAAATGATTAACTGCACTACAGTGTCAGTCACTTTGTGTCCCTGCTTCCCTTCTCCCCCTCTATGGTCTTGTTAAAGAGCCAGAAATGAGTGACAGACAGGAAGTCAGATCGTAAAGGTGCTATTGTGTCACCTCATCTCTTCTGTTCCCATTTCAATTAACAGATTGCTACTAGTCTGTATTTTCAGGGCAGATTTCCCAGCAGGTGGGATCGTGCTGCTCTTTCCTGGCTGCAGATTAGGAGGTTTGGCTTTTTAACTAGTAATTTCAAATAGTTTGAATACATTCTAATTACAATACACTTATCACTGTAGCGTGTATGTCTGTATCTGTATAGTATGCTTTATATTTTTGGCATCAGTTAATGCTCAATACAATTCAGAGCATATTTAGATGTGCAAGGTATTAAAAGCCAGAGAAAAAAAATATTTTTGTAACTATAAATAACTTGTATGTCATTTTATCTATTATGTAGCCTATGTATTATATCTATCTATCTATATTATCTATAATAATGTTTTTTTATGCCTGCAGCGGTTGAATGTAAGTAAGTACATTTACTCAAGTACTGTACTTAAGTACAATTTTGAGGTACGTGTACTTTACTTAGTATTTCTATGTTATGTAACTTTTACTTCTACTCCACTACATTTTGAGGCAAATATTGCACTTTTTACTCCACTACATTTACCTGACAGCTGATTTAGCATAAAAAAACATGATTAAATTAAAATAATTTTGAACATTTAAAAAAAATTAAACCTCATAACAATATATTTAGTAATTAAATGAGCCCAAAACTTCCAAAATTAAAATGCTGTTTACATAAATCAGCATCAATAATAGTAATCCAATATTATGTTTAGAACATGTATAATATTGAGTCTATTCTGCATAACAAGTACTTTTCCTTTTGAGCCTTTAAGTACATTTTGATGCTGATTCTTCTGTACTTTTACTTCAGTAAGTTTTGAATGCAGGACTTTTACTTGTAGTGGAGTAATTTCATAGTGTGGTATTAGTACTTGTACTTAGGTAAATGGTTTGAATTCTTTTTACACCACTGAATGCATGTCATAAAGTCTTTATTTGGCCACATTGAAGATTGTGGGGTCATTGGTGTTCCAGCCAGCACTCGTCATGGCTTTGTTTGTCTGTCTCGACAATCAGCTATTAAGACTGACATTGTTTTGAGGGGCTCCATAGAATATAAATAAGCATTTTATTGCTTTTCACCCCGTCTTCCACAGAGCTGTAGTGTTGACGCTTTCATTTAGTTAAACTGTTAAAATAATACCCTAAGTAATTTTTGGTCAAAATTGTTTTTTTTCCCCCTAAATCATCTCCTCATGACGCCGGCCACCTATGGTAAAATTGCCTACATCCTCAGTTGATCAGATCATGTGATTTTACCTCTTTAAGATAATGGCCTATGACAAGTCTGTGACTTAAGCAGATTTATTATGCCTAAGTCAAAATAAAATGTAACTTTGGCAATTTTTTTAACATGCCTTTGTGACTTAAGCAAGATATGGTAACACTTTATTTTGAAGGTGTCTACATAAGAGAGACATGAGCGTGTCATAAACATCACATGGGATGTGTCATGAACATTAATGACACTTTGAAGTAACATTAATGCTCATGATACTGTCATGTTTCTGACAGGCTTGTGTGACTCTTATGTAGACACCTTCAAAATAAAGTGTTACCATATCTTGCTTAAGTCACAAAGGCATGTTCAAAAATTGCCCAAGTAATTTATTTATCATAAGTTACATAATTTACACACAGTGTTATTACTATGCCAATAGCTATCCTTTGTTACATCCTTTTTGAGTGAAATGATCAATAAATGTCATATGTTACACTTTTGGTGAAGTTTTTTGTTTTTCCTGCAATACTTGGAAAAAATGAGTTAGGCGATTATTTTAACAGGGTGACGACTTGAAAAAAAGAAAAAGAAACCAGACCGGAAGTCAGCCGGCGGAACTCAGGATGACGAAAAAGAAACAGCCTTTTTTTCAGGGGGGACTCATAACATCGTTGGACACTATGTCGCCTCTCAGGTGACTGCCTTGTTTTTAAGGTATGTTTATTTCTACACACAAATAAGACAAACATATAAATTACTTAACGAAATGTGTCGGTTTAATATGCTTTTCGCCTACATTTCCGGCATCGTTGAACGTTTGTTTAGCTCGGAGTTCACACCGACCACTAACCAGCATGTACTGTGATGAAAGTTAACCTACTAAACATCATTATAACCTTCCAGATTTTATTTTGTTGCGCTTTGTTATGTGTCCGCTACATAACACACTGTCGACATTGTGCCAATATGGGCAAAGCCGTAGCTTAGTAGTCTATGTAGCACGCTGCTCTCCACACACACATCAGATAGATAGATAGATAGATAGATAGATAGATAGATAGGTAGATACTTTATTTCATTCTAGAGGGAAATTCAAGCATCCACTCGCAGCATTTAAACTACTGATGGAAAAAAAAATTCAGATCTCTCAGTTAAGTAAAAGTACTAATACCACACTATGAAATTACTCCACTACAAGTAAAAGTCCTGCATTCAAAACTTACTGAAGTAAAAGTACAAAAGTATCATCATCAAAATGTCCCTCTGGAGTCCACAAAAGTGCCGGTGTTGTGCCGTATTAAGCACCCCTGCCGTGAAAAGCACCCCCTCAGATCTCTTAATATAACACAGATCTCTTATTCACGAGTAAATGTCAAAAAGGACTAAATGCTCATGTTTAATTTACTACAAATGACAACGTACACACAATGACAAAAATTATATTCTCATTCCATGTCACGTTCTGTTTAGCGTCCAGTTTTGTGTTAATGATTCATGTTTAAATGCGCTCATGGATTCCACAATAGTCATACTTTCCCACAATCACAGTCACAGATAACAAAAATCGGGCAAATGGTTATTGATGTCATTAATTAATAGCCTGCTTACTGTGTTGTCTTCCATAATATTTGTAAATATATATAATATAAACTCCTAAGTATGTGTTTGTGTGAGTGTATATATATATATATATATATGTATATTGAAGTGTCAGTGTGTTGTTTTTTTTCTTGGTCTACTTATCATTGAATATAAACTCCTAAGTATGTGTTTATGTGAGTGTGTGTGTGTATATATATATATATATATATATATATATATATATATATACGAAGGGGTGCTTTTCACGGCAGGGGTGCTTAATACGGCACAACACTGGCTTGAAGTTACATGGCAGTTTGGGTTTGATGATGATAGGTCAAGTAAAGCCAGAGATAAGGTCAAATCTATTTAGTAGAAATATATAACAAGATGATATTCTCATTTTACAGTTTATGCGTTACATCTGCAACCTGTTTTCACATTTGTAACATTTAAAATTCCTGATTGAGCAAGATAGTTTTGAAAGTAAATAGAAAAACATTATTTTTTTTGTTTCTGTTGGGTTAAAAAATGTTGATCCAGTGAGTGAAATAATAATTATTATTTCGCCTGTGGTCTGGGAGGTAAGATCATCTTGCCCATGATCAAACACAGGATCAAAAGGAAAAGTACTTGCAGAATGACTCTACACAGATTGTTTTATATGTTACAAATATAGGATTATTTCTATTGATGCATTTATGTAAGCAGTGTTTGGATTTTGTAAAGACGGGCTCATTTTACTTACTTAATAAACTGCTATGTGTTTTAATTTATAAAAATGTATGAATGTAACTAAAGCTGTCAGATAAATGTAGTTGGGTAAAAAGTACAATATTTGCATCACAATAAAGTACTTTACTTTCAAGTAAGTACTTTCGAGTAAATGTACTTAGTTACATTCCACCACTGCTGAAGAGGCAGTAAATCACCATCTGATGCTTGATTTGTCAACAAGATTTGTAGTTGTCATTTACTATAATTTGCAGTTCTGTTCATCAAAATAAATTCATGTTTTAATAAGTTGCACACAGGGCATGTTCTGTGGCTTTTCCCGCTTTGTACCTAATATCTGACCTTGCAAAACAAGACCTTAACTGACACTTTCTAATTTAATTAGTGAAGTTTTAGATATGCATTGTATGCAGCAATGAATTCCCTAGTGCTTCAGTCAGATTAGTGTTACTGATGTGTCAATCTGTTGTGTTGGATCAGGGATGTGTGAAGCTGCAGAGAAGGACCTGTATGCTATCCTGGGAGCCAGGCCCTCAGACTCAGTCCAGCAGCTCAGACACAGGTACCAGCAGCTGGCCTTGCAGGTAAACACACTGCTGTCTAAATCCGCACGAAACAACACACAACCACTAGCACCATACGGTGTATGAGAATGTCCCTCTGTATATCCGTCTCTAGGGCTAGGCTAGATGAAAAGCATTGATATTCCGTGTTTTTGTTAATTCAAGAAACAGCAGCTCCTGGTAGAGAAAAAATGTATTATAATAATTTTTGAACTCCAGGATGGGCAACTGGAGGCCCGGGGGCCACATACAGCTCAGTCCAGCTACATGCATTTGAGCATGAAATCTTATAAGTGCAGTGTAAAAATGCACAAAATTACTTCTTGCAATTAATGTTGGTCTGCTGTTCTTGCACTGAAAAAAAAGATATGGCAGTAAGTGGTTATTTTTTTTTGCTTCAAACCTTTTGTATTCCTATTCATACTGTTATACATGCAATTGAGCATGGAATATGTTAAGTTACTGCACTGTAAACATATTTTAAATTGCAGTTTCATCATATCTGGTTAAGTGCACGGTCCTATATGTGGCCCTGTGGTAGTGTCGATGAAAATTTGTGGCCCCCTCCAGCATTTAAGTTGCCCATCCCTGGTTTAACTGATGTCAAAGTTAACCATTTTTTCTATCTTAATACAATACACACAAGCCTGTGTGTGTTGAGGAAGTTATGGGTCATTCCTGTTCTTACTGGCTGTTAAGAGATCCTTTCTTAGTACAACTACATTGTAGAAGTTGTGTGTGTGTGTTGAACAGTGGTGACAGTAGTATTTAGATCCCTTACTTCAGTAAAAGTACTAATACCACACTGTGAAATTACTCCACTACAAGTTAAAGTCCTGCATTGAAAACTTACTGAAGTAAAAGTACAAGAGCATCAAAATGTACTTAAAGTATCAATAGTAAGAAGTACTCATAATGAAGAATGGAGCTATTGTTATACATATTCTAAATATAATATTGGATAATTATCGTTGATGCAGAGGTATTTTGTAAGGTAGGGCTCAGTTTAATTGCTAAATATACTGTTATGAGGTTAAATTTTTTTTTAAATGTTCCAAATCACTATAAATTTATCATGTTTTTATGTTAAATCTCGACCTGAAAAATTAACTAAAGCTGTCAGGTAAATGTAGTGGAGTAAAAAGTACAATATTTGCCTCAAAATGTAGTGAAGTATAAGTATAAAGTTACATAAAATGGAAATACTCAAGTAAAGTACAAGTACCTCAAAATTGTACTTACGTACAGTGCTTGAATAAATGTACTTAGTTACATTTCACAACTGGTGTTGAAATAGATTCTGAAGTACTGCTGAAGAAGATAATATTTATGAATAGTCTAACAAATCAATGCGTGTGTGTTTGTTACACACAGTACCACCCGGACCGTCTTGGAGGTGAAAGTTCGTCAGAAGCCGAGTTGGGTATGAAGAAGTTTCTAGAAGTTGATGCTGCCTGGAGGATCCTCAGTGACCAGAACACCAGGAGACAGTATGACCTGCAGAGGAGAGGTACAGCTTCACATTTCACTTTATAATTCGACTTCTTTCATTGACATGTCCGTTGTTTTGTTTCTAAGACATGAAAACCTTTAGTTATTATTATTTGTGTTGATATGATTCAGTCTCTACTTAAGATTTGTAACCTTGTCCACAGTTGACCTTAAGAGTGTAAAAGAGCGGAGGAGCTAATAACACTGGGCAACTAATTGACTCTATAACTCACCTAATTTCAGCCACATTAATATGCTCGATTTATTTGATTTATTTCTTCATATAAGCTGCCACCAACACCTATAATGCACCTTTCTATGTGTTTCTGTGTGGGTTCATTCCAGTGGTGGAATGTAACTTAGTTCATTTACTCAAGTACTATACTTTAGTACAATTTTGAGGTACTCTATCAATCTATCTCTCTAAATCTATTAGCACCATGTGAGTCAGGATATCGTGTCTGGAAAATGTAGGAAAAAACGCTGCAAAGTTAGGCTTTTTTATGTTTCATTAAAAAGAATTCAGAGCATCGTGTGTGTGTCGGGAAGTTGTAGAAATAACGCTGCAAAGTTTGGATTTTTTTTGTGCTTCATTCAAAAGAATTCAGAGCAGTGAAGCTTAAAGTTGAGGAAAGTTTGATAAAAATGCTGCAGTTGTTGTCGTCCATACATGTTTGATATCAGTTCAGTTCAGTTTGACTGAATACTTTGTTGGTCAGTCTGTGGGTTTGACTCTCATTGTGGAGAAATAAAAAGACTGAAGTGAGATGAATAGACTGAGAATTTTCTCTTATTTGACAAAACAATTCTTGATTGAATTTAATTTTGTGGACACAAAATGCAGTGAAACAGTTAAATTGCAATATATTTTATAGCAATACTCAATCACAAAATGATTAAAATCGCAATAATATCGTATTGTGACTCAAGTATCGGGATAAAATCGTGTCCTGGGGCCCCTGCTGATTCACACCTCTACCTATAGGTATTGTCCCTATCAGTTTAAAAAAAATGATTTCTCACACAGTGTAACACTAATTAAAACCCAAGGAAAAGTTTAGCACTAATTATTCATGGTTCAAAGTCATTATCACTGTCAAGCTGTACAACTTGATAATGACTGTTTCCTCAAGAGTGAACTGTTAAAAATAAGAGTGTGTGAAATCCATCTGTTCACCCACATATCCCTTCTTTTTATCATCAGTCTATCTGTCAGTCCATCCATTTATCCGTCCTTCCATCACTTTTCATTCATCTGTCCATGATGGTTGAGATTCTATACTGTATTTTCTTCAGAAAATGGGCATTGTTGCAACCATGACCTCATTTCCCAAAACAATTTTAATTCTAAGATTGTAAAATCCATGAAACTTTTAGAGCTTTAGAGACATTTCCCAAAAGCTTTGAAAGTGAAGACACTGTCAGATAGGAGATGCTCATTATGAATGAGTAGTGTATAAATTAGAAAATGAGAAAATAAAATTAAACTAACGCAAATTAATTAAAAATTAAAATAAGATTTGCACGTATCCACCATTTGTCCCTTTTCTTTTTAATTATTGTGCACATATCTGTAGCTGGTGTAATACAGAAATGATGACAGAATGGCGTTCACTATAGACAGCGGTTGAAAGTAACTAAGTACATTTACTCAGGTGCTGTACTTAAGTACAATTTTTAAGTACTTGTACTTTACTTGAGTATTTATATGTTATGTAACTTTATACTTCTACTCCACTACATAAAAGGCAAATATTGTACTTTTTACTCCACTACATTTAGCTGACAGCTGAAGTTACTTTTCAGGTCGAGATTTAGCATAAAAAACATGATTAATTTATAGTGATTTGGAACATAAAAAAAAAATGAAACCTCATAACAGTATATTAAGCAATTAAAATGAGCCCTACCGTACAAAATTAAAATGCTACTTACATATATCAGCATCAATAATAATAATCCAATAATATATTTGGAATATATAAAACAATCTGAGTGGGTCCATTCTGCATAACGAGTACTTTTACTTTTGATACTTTAAGGACATTTTGATGCTGATACTTTTGTACTTTTACTTCAGTATGTTTTGAATGCAGGACTTTTACTTGTAGTGGAGTAATTTCACAGTGTGGTATTAGTACTTTTACTGAAGTAAGAGATCTGAATACTTTTTACACCACTGAATACTACTAAACTATACTTAAATAATTACGCATTTTTGCTCCTTCAGCACAGGAACTGAAACAGGATTGGCCAGTGGATTCCACAGTGTATTTGGAGGACATGACCTGGGACCAGGGTAACTACACACCATGTACACTAAAACACACACACACACTTCTAATTTCAAGTCATTAAATATTCTGCAACTTAATATTTATACACGGTAGCTCAAAAAGTTGGAATAAATTGTTCCAATAAATAAATAAATAATTCCAACTTCATGGATTGGGTTTTCATTTTCACTGTGATATGTTTGGTAGAGATTAATGAGATTTTGAGAAGATATACACTTAATCTGTCAATAATAAATCACACTGTCACAATCATTTCATGGAAAGAGGTAAAATATATTTAATTCCAACTTAATGAGCAACCAAATATATTTTTGCTAAAGGCAACAACGTGGTGCCAGTGGTGTTTATGGTTGATAAATTCAGGCATGAATGTCTGCCATGTGTAAAGGTACACCATGACAATGATGTGAAAGAATCACATAAAATCCAGTAATGCTGTCCACGGCAGTCTTGCACATTAATTTGCGGGTGATGTTCTAATACAACCAGACATTTTAAAGGAATAGCTGAATATTAACCAAGAAGATGGTATGACTAGAGGTGGGGGGGAAAAAGTGCAGTTGTTGTCGTCCATACATGTTTGATATCAGTTCAGTTCAGTTTGACTGAATACTTTGTTGGTCAGTCTGTGGGTTTGACTCTCATTGTGGAGAAATAAAAAGACTGAAGTGAGATGAATAGACTGAGAATTTTCTCTTATTTGACAAAACAATTCTTGATTGAATTACAGTTAAACAGTTAATTGCATCGCAAAATGCTTAAAATCACAATAATATCATATCGTGACTCAAGTATCAGGATCAATGGGGCCACTGGGGATTCCATACTGATTGCACAGTGTGATGGTTATAGAATAACACCAGCAGTGTTTAGATTGGGTCCCTATAGGCCTTGCCTTCCTTATGCAGTTCTGATCCCCTGGGAACATTTACAGCACAGAACAGGACGAGGATAGCACTTGACTTGTGAGTAGGCAATAAAATAATAACACAAAGGCTCTCTAGTCCGAACCAAGTCTGCAAACATTATCAACTGCAGTTCATTAGAGCTTCACTCCTTCAGTTTTCACCTTTCACAATAAAAGTCCTAGACATACACTAACACTAAGAGCTAACTTAAAAAAAAATAGGTTACAGTAGCAAAAGGAAAGATCCCGTTGATGAGAGGAGGCAATGCAGGTGAAGACGGTGAGTGGAAAAATTCTTTCTACTAAACTAAACCAAGAAATAACAACACCTGTCTACTCATTTATACTATTTATACTACCAGGTGTTTTAATATGCCTTTATCAGAGCACTGAGATTCTAGTTCAAATTGTGATTCTTACAGTTGTTTCTTGCTTTGGACAGTCATGTTAGCCAGGGTGCTAACAATAGCCATGTTGCTAATGATTGTTGGGAACAACCTCCATTTAAGACACAAAACCTTTTTTATTTTATTTTTATTTTGATGAAGTACTATGAAACTGATATTGATGAAATTCTGAAACTGCTATTTTTTAAATTTTCTATTTTTTTTTTATTTCTGTTGTTCTGATGTACTTCCTAGTACCTAATATGATGACCCACAGAAATTAATAAAATAAAATTATAAAAAAAAAAGAGCCAAAACCTAAGTCCTACATTTTTTAAACAAAAGGTGTAGTTCCACTTCCCATTGGATGAGACCCTGTGGTCAATGAACCTCACAGCGCCTTTCAACTGTGACATCACATTGCTACAGGAGGTGTCCCACCTTTAATGAAATGTTTTCACTGTTTTATATATATCTCGAGTTACTGTATTTCACTTTTTAATTGATGTCAAATGTGATGGACATAATATCTGTCATACTGTTATAAAAGCAGTTTTATATCTAAAATGTGACTATGTGTTGTTTCAGATGAGTGTGTGTATACATACGACTGTCGCTGCGGGGGAGGATTTAACGTGTCAGAGGAGGAAGTGGAAGAGGAGACACAGAGGAGACAGCAGGAGGATGAAGAGGAGGAAACAGCAGAAGAAGAGACCAGAGGAGTGGTCGTCTGCTGTGATACATGCTCCCTCAGTGTGTGCGTCACGTGGTCGTTACATAAAAAGACTCAAATTTTAAAATGCTAAAGGAAATAACTTGAAAACCTTTCAATTCTGACACAGACATTACCCCTCTGAACTGGACATTGTGAGAATATCTAAACATCACAGACTTTGTGTTCACCATCTTCATCATTTAGAGGCCCAGGAAGCAAAGCATCAAAGTACCAATAAAACGACATATGGGACAGTTTGTATTGGGGATTGTGATGTATGTGAAATTGAATATAAAAATATAAAATTTAGAATTGAATAATACAGCTTTCCTTCAAAATATCTATATCTAATCTATGTGTCATATTATTCCCACAAAATATGCAACAGATTTTTCTTTAATTTAGCTTTTAACACCAGTCCTCTGGAAGTGACTCCTTGTTTTACTCCGTTCTGTATGGTGGTTATCAGGGAGGTAATGTGATGTGGTCTATTCCCTGGAGAGTCTACCTGTGAGGTTTTACTAAGGCAGGGTGAGGAACTTGTGCACTCTGGGGTCCTCACTACATGTCTGAACCTGCCTGACAGGCATAATGCTGCTTAGCATACCTGATGCTCATCAACCACACATTACACACAGAGAACCAGCAGCTACCAGGAGCACAGATAACAGATGTGGATACATGGATGAGAAACTAATTTCTTGCATTGCACTTCCTTTCTTGAATACAAGCCCCTTTGGTATCATTATATCTCTTATTCAAGTAATCACTATGTGACTCGAGCTACAGGTGATGGCAGGTGCACAGTTGTGTCCCCCTGTATCTCAGCATCATCATTATGTGCATCATGTACAGTTTGGGCAATTAGTTTTTTATTTAATTAAATCCATCTGTCACTCTGATCATCATCAGAGTGACATACTTTTAACAAAAGATCATTTTTCGTGAAAGTGAACTATCTAAACTATCTAAATAAAATCTAGATTAATCCTATGCCAACCCTGTAAACATTATCCAGAATCGAAATATACCATTATATTATATACCAATAAACCTTATCTGTTTTCTTTAATAAATGTCTCATGAATTGTAAAGTAATTATTTGTTCTTAATTGTTTTTATTTTAGCATTTTAATTTTTTTACAAACATAAACATTTAAATATTTCCTGACATAGGACTTGTAATAAGTGACATCATAATAAACATCAACACACAAAACATGAGGGGAGAATAGATATATGAATAACTGAAAATGGGGGAAAATAAATAAAAATAGTATGTGTATATATACGTACATGTAAATATTAATTATAATGAAAAGGACTGAAAATAAGTAGATGAAATACCATTAAAAAAGTATATAGAATTTATACATAACAATAGTATGTGTATATATATATATATATATATATATATATATATATATATATATAATTTTAAAAAAGGAGTGAAAATAAGTACATAAAATAGGATAGTAAGAAAAAAAGTATACATAAAGGTACAAGAAATAGATAGATATCCTCAAAATGTTTAAATAGGTTAATATGTAAATAATCCTTTCTGGCTGCTTTGAAAGGAATATTTTCACTGACAATAATATGAATAATGAATATTATTAAATAATCAATTAATAATATGAAGAATAATACAACTGTTTGCCACCAAAATTTTTTTAATTTGTGTCAAGTTCATCAACAAAGTTGCCTCTCATACAACAGATACACATTGTTATACTATATATATACTGTATATATATATATATATATATATATATGTTCCCCTTGTAGCAAAAATAATAATTCTAAATAGTTATAGTTATACTGATTAATTATTTTTTCTTCTTCTTGGTGTCTTGTGTGATTAAACATCACAGGCAGTGGAGTAAAAGCAACAAGAGACAAAAACAGCAAAATTAAAAAAAACAGGAAAGAAATGGAAATAATTTGTATGGTAAAACTATATCCGTTGACCCTGAAAAATTATCCTGTGACCGCCTAGGGGTCCTGACTCCCAGGTTGGGAACCTGTGCCCTAAATGACAGAGCTATTCTCCTCTCAGCAGGCCTGCGACAGACACACAAAAGGATAAAGGCTCATAATGACTCCGCTCTCTCTCTCTGGTCACTCAGCCTGCAAAGGTCACAGCTGACAGAAACTCCAAGTGATGATCATCTCTCATCTATTATCCCCCCCGAAGCCACCCATCCATATCTACCCTCCTCACAGAGAGGAGGAGAAGAAGAAGAAGGGTGGAGGGCAGAGAAAGTTAGGATTTGACAGAAAAGAAGGGAGGGGTGTATTGTCTGAAATCTGCGCTAATTATTTTCTCTCTATGGCGTCAGAAGAATCATGGTCAGCAGTGGAGGAGAGTTTCTACCGACACACAGAGAGAGAGGAGTGGGGGTGGACGATGTCTGTGTGTGATGAAGGCGGGGGGTGGGGGGTGGGGGTAGACAGCTGATGTTTAAATGAGGGGTTGGTTGAATATTGATGTGACAGACACAGAGACGTACTGGGATGTGCTGGGACACAAAATCACTTTCACCAACACACCACCTACAATTACAGCGCTTTAGATCACTTTCCACCAACCAACCCCCAGAACTCCACCCCCACACCTTTTACACTGTAAAATCTTACAATCCATTTTGTTAAATCAACTCCTCTTTTATCAGTAACTTACTGTCATTAGTTAAAACAATACCTGTTTGTTACTAGAGGTGGGTGAAAGAATCGATACAGCATTGTAGGGCGATATTTTGCATGGCAATATTATATCGATTCATGGCTGCCAAGTATCGATATTTTACGTTCCGACTGCGTAGTGGGCTCACTTTTAGGAATATACTGGAAATCATATGAAACTAGAAGATCTATGGAATCTAAAAGCACCATGTACGTCAGGATATCGTGTCGGGAAGTTATATAAATAACGCTGCAAAGTTAGGTCATTTTTATGTTAAATTAAAAAAAAATCCAGAGCAGTGAAGGAAAGTTTAAGAAAATGCCTGAATACTTCGTTGGTCAGTCTGTGGGTTTGACTCTCATTGTGGAGAAATAAAAAGACTAAAGTGAGATGAATAGACTGAGAATTTTATCCTATTTGACAAAACAATTCTTGACTTAATTTAATTTTGTGTATCGCAATAGTTTGGAAGTATCAGAATAAAAAAGTTTTACGCTTTTGTCCAGCATAACGTAAATTTGAGAGTTCATACAACACAAGCAAAGATAAAGTCAAAAAACAACACATAAGTGTTAAGTTTGAGCCACATAGGATGTAGATGCTATTAGGCGGTGCATAAGGACAGTGCAAGGATTTGCAGTTTTTCCCCATCTGTGTAGATCAAGTGGGACGGTGTTCAGTAAAGAGCTGGGTCTCTAGACTCTTAAAAATTGAGAGGCACTCAGCAGATTGGCTTGAGTTTGGAAATTTGTTCCACCACCAGGGAACTACAGAGGAGAAGAGTCTAGTTTGAGACGTAGAGCCCTGCAGCCACGGTGGAGCTAGACGCCTTTCAGTGGAAGAGTGCAGTGAGTGGGTGGGTTTGTCGACCGTCATTAAAATTTACTGCGGCTGCTAGGGGGTGTGGGAGGACAGTCTCAGACGTAACTATCAGTCGTACTTCCCCTAGTATGGTTGTATATCCCACAGGGTGGATGCACACCTCCATATTATCAAGCCCTGATATGCCACCTGATTAAAAAGCCACTATATGCTTCCAACAGGTTTGCAAAATGGCATCTGACTTTGTCTAAAGTCAGATAGTTTGAAGCTGTTCTGAGTGTCCACTCTGAAATTAATGTTGAAATGTTTGCTGTGATAGCCTTTATATTCTTGATGCTATGAATCAGGCACAGATGTAAACAGCACAAGACAATTTTACCCTCATAAAAATACTGCTACTTTACAGACATTTAACCCAGGTTATACCAAAACGACTTGTGTAATGCTGTGACAAAATAAAAGTAAAGCTCAGTTAGAATGTGTCTTTCTGTGTTTCTTTCTTGCATGCATAGGCTACAAATTAAAGTCAATTGACTTGAATCATTGTGTACACCAGCCGAACAAGCCCGGAACATATGTCCAGAACAAGACGGGCATCCAACCAGTCCACTTATTTTACTGCATTTTTTCAATTGCACAAAAATTACATTTTTTGTTACTTCCACCATACTGAAATCATACAAAAATAGAGTTGTGTCATCAGCATAGCAGTGGTAGGAGAAGCCTTTCTCTTTTTGTAGGGGTTGAATATAAATGTGCACAGTTTTTACTGTAATTGGATACAAAGTTCACACCTTTTCTGCTCAATGAGGGATTACTATCGCTATTTAAGATGTTCTTACTTTCAAGTTCACCTCCAAATAAAGTGGTTTAAATCATTTCACTGTTCAGCAACACACTTTACGAAATTTTTTAACAGTGTATCCTGCCCCTCTCATTCAAAGCCCCACCCCTCTCTGTCCTGCAATTAGACCCCTCAGATCACTTTCTGTCTCTAACCATCTCTCCCCTCCTTTTTTCTTCTTCTTATCCTTACTGAGTCCCTTTCTCTCTCTCTCTGCTGATAGCTGCCCTCAGTCTATGTCTCTCTATCACTGTGTTTCTGTTTGGGTGGCTGACAGCGGTGTAAGGTTGATAGAGGGGGGTCGAGGTGTTGATTGATGTGCTGAATACTGTCGGGATAATAACTGTGAAATGGTGGCAGTGCCCTTTAATAAGTGGAGTCCCCGGAAGGCTGTGGTGAATGTGGAAGATACAGTGAATTCAGAAAGTATTCAGACTCCTCAGAGTAGGTTGTAGCCTTATGCTAAAGTTGTTTGAATAAATATTCTGCTTAATGACCCCAATTCATTCAATATCTGTAACTGCTAACATTTGTGAGGGCTAGTAGTGAAGTAAACCAGGAAGTGCCTTTAGCCTTCATTCTACCAAAAATTCCAACAGGGGGTGCTGACGGCGGCTGCAGACGCATTTGGTTCCATTCGTTTCAAAACAAAATGAGAAAACTTCTGACTTGATTTATTACCTCAGAAATTTTTAACATTATGGTCTCTATCGCGAGTATAAAATCTTCTTCAAGATAATATGATGTTAATAGTGTAAATAATTACAAGAATTATGAAGAAAATAGAAGATATAGACTTGTATGATTTGGGGCGTGGCTACCTTTGTTGACAGGTCACTAACAAGGCGAGCCTTCATCAGGAGAGAAGAAAAGCAACGACAGCGTGTCAATGAAGCAAACCCCCCCCCCCAAAAAAAAAAAACTCTTACCGATTTCGTCACAGCAACTTAAGTTATGTGGGTATGTGAGTCAAACTATGTAAATTAAGTTAAATACAGTATGTTACGTAACTTATACATGTAAGTCAATATAAATCCACACTGACTTTTGGTTCCACATGGGACACAACCTGTATTCTCCTGGGTCAAAGTCCTTTGTTTGTTTCACCCAATCAAGCCTAAACGACAGAATAGACCATTTGTCAATACCACCCATAACGACACATAGGATTGTTGATCAAAATGAGCGTGCTTGCCTGCTAGGCCTCCTCTTCCTCTCACTTTTCCTCTTCCTCTGTTTTCTTGCTGCTTCATCTTCTTGCCTAACACCTGTATAAGTCACTTGAGGCCTCTTTTAAAGTGTTAATCCAATTTAGTTTGCACAGGTGCAACATGAGACTAATTGGTAATCAGGGTGTTGCATTCTGAAGGGCAATGCTTCGAGGGGAGTGTGGTACATGATGGCATTTTCAGTAAATATTTTAAACTTGGAGGACAGACTCAAAGTTTTTGTCACAGCTTTTTGGTTGCAGGAGGTAAACGATGTGTTAAAGTGAATTTTAATCCCAAAAGAAGAGGAATTTCTCAGAGGAAGAAAGTGAAACGCAGACAGCCAACAGGTGTAACAGAACAAACTGTTTTTGTTTGGCAGCATAAAAAGTTTAATCAAAGTAAAATAGTGCTGCGGTCAGCAGAGTAACAGTGGACCAACGAACTCCCGGGGAGGTTGGAATTTTTAATTTATACATCTGTGATATATGTAGCCTAATAGCCTATATAATATGCCAATAATTAGTGAAGGGACAACGAAGCTTCGTGAACCATTTGCTTTATTTATGAAGCCAACTAGATGGCGCTATTTGTTCAACAAATGGCTGAAAACACACTCAATTACCATCGTTAAAGCCTTTTTTTTAAAAGCCAAGACTGCCATCTAGTGAGGTAAAAAAATAAAGCTAATGGTTCACGAAGCGTCATTGTCCCTTCACTACCAGTATATTATTATAATGGGGATATATTCATAATAAAACATTAATAAAAAAAAACGTATATCCAACGTTTACAGAATTCTGTCCCAGACAGCAATTTGTGTTGCAAAACTGATTTAGAATGAGAATAACTTAATCAATAAAATGATAGTATTCTGGGAACTATAAGGTTTAGTTTAATTACACTGAATAATTTGAGTGATATTTTTTTGGAAAACTGCTAAATCAGAATCATAAGAAGAAGTGGTACTAAATGAAGAGCTGTTTATGACCCAAAAGAGCCGGCCCTTAATGCTAAACTGAGCAGATAATCTGGCTCATTCTAAAGAGACAGAATTTCCATCAGTATGGCTGAGATAAACACCAACCTGGCCAATAAGAGCTGCTTTTTGCTGCTCCGTCAGAACATGCACTTCGGCTGTAAATACATTTTTTTAAATCAAATTGAGCCTACTTAAACAGCATCACTAACAAGCTAATTACCGGCTAAGTCTTTCAAGACATTAATAACGTCTTCATTAATGATTTAATGATAACAAGCCAGTGAATCTGTGATATCTGACTACCCTGGTGGCACCCTGCAGCCTCCATAAAGCAGAGCTGTGAAGGTCCTTGACCGCCCTCCCCCCTTCAGTCAGTGTGACCAACAGAAAGGGGTGGTGGGGGTTCTGACACTGCGCCACCAAGCAGCCACCTTGTTAATAAGAAGTGATGTCCCATTGGGTGCTAACTAATTGGCTGTAGCAGACAGGGCCTTGGAGACAAGCAGACCTTGTCAACTCATTAGCATGTTGTTAGCTTGTTATTAGCTTAAAGCTTGTTTAGCTCCTCAGCTTGATGAATGATCAAGAGAACAATCAGTTGACCACTCAACCTACTGTGACTGTGTGTGTGTGTGTGTGTGAGAGAGAGAGAGAGAGAGTCTGTTTCTTCCACATTGTTAGCATGTGTCAGAGCTATTGTAAGTGCCTTCTGATGGCCCTCAGAAGACAAGACACACTGCTGTAATCCAAACTTTAAAGCATTTAAAGCACCTATTGAACACATTACCATCAGTTAACTGGTCATGGTCAGTCTTACACAGCTTGTGAAAACAGTTGTAGAATGTATGTATCTGGGCCTGGAAGAGCTTTGTTAAGTCTGAGAAAATCACTCTGTTGCATCATCATAGTGATCACTTATAGTATTAAAAATACAGTATCATATTACATTATAGGAAATGTATGACTCAATATTTTGGGATGCCATGAGACATATTTTAAATTAAACCTCATAACCGGATATTAAGTAGTTAAAATGAGCCCTATCTTTACAAAATTAAAAAGCTGCTTACATAAATGCATCAATACAAATGTGATAATATATTTAGAATATAAAAAACAATCTGGTGGGTCCATTCTGCATAATGAGTACTTCTACTTCTAGATTCTTCTATTTGATACTTTAAGAACATTTTGACGCTGATACTTTTGTACTTTTACTTCAGGAAGTTTTGAATGAATTGAATTTTACTAGTGGGGTAATTTCACAGTGTGGTATTAGTACTTTACTGAAGTAAGAGATCTGAATACTTCTTCCACCACTGATGGAATGTCACAATTAATTAAAGGCCAAAATATAATGCTGCCACATTCCTGTTCTTCCACCACTCTTCACATCACATATATGTGTCAATATGACAATATTACCACAACTCTGATCCTAAAAAAGGGCACTGTGAAAAACATAATAAAAACAAAATGCAATGATTTGCAAATCCTCTGTGGCCTACATCAACTTAATACAGTACAAATACAAGATATGTAATGCTCAAACCGTCACCCAACAGCCATGCTGTATGGTTTAATCACATGCAAGGCCTGACCATCTCAGTAAGACAAAGTGTCAAACTTTCTGAAGACCAACTTTATTTTTCTCATAAGAGCTCTTTGTCTTTGCTATCACCTCTCTGTCAGTGATTCACAGCGCAGGTCCCACCCCCTCTCTCTCCAATTTTTTTTTACCATAAGGATTCAAGCAATCCTTCTTTCTGTTAGTGTGTGTGGTTCAGTACATGGAATGCAGAAATATTGAGAGGAACGTGGAGGTATTTTACTATGAGCTGAAGTAGGTATAAGGATGGGTTTATGAAATCAGATTAGGGTTTCTTAATTTGGACGCTAACCAAAGTTTCAGGTGAGTAGTGGTGTTGGCATTTCGGTGTCATTCAAAAAACTCTCCATTATCTCAGGCTTTGCTCTGTTCCCTTGTGAGCAAATTAAGCCTTTAGTGTTTAGCCCTCTTTTATCTACAATTGGGGGTGGGGGGGCGAGATAGCAGGTCAACAGATACCACACAGAAGAAGTGTACATCATCTGAAAGCTGGGAGCACAGCACTGTGTGTCAATTTCTTCCAGTCAAGTAAAAATAAGATTTTCAAAAGGATGACAGCCTATGAGTCTATGATAGCCATTCCCATGCTCAGTTACGTGGCATAAGTCGTTGCAGCAAGTTTTTGGGTTGATACAATTTGTTACGCACATTCTGTGTTTTTTTTCTCTTTCCCTTTTTTTCTAAAAGCTTAAGAAATGGTTAAAGTTTCTCCAAAATAACGCATTAAGGCACTAGGGACCCTGAGGAACACCACTGAAAAATCCATGATGTGATTTGGTTTCAAACACCTTTGGTGACTGTATGATGAGCACTTCTGTTGTATAAACTGTGTTATAATAATCTGTCATTCTGTCTCTGTGGACGTGGGTCACTATCTATGTGTGCGTAATTCACTAACTGTGTATGTATCCTCTCTCTGTGCATCTATAGATTAATCATGCAAGCTGCTTTGCTACAATGCTCATGTGCTAATATTGTTGTTAAACTATTGGTAAACTAAATACATTTACTCTAAATAAATTTACTCTAAATAAATTTACTCTATCTGCTTAAACTTCCTCTGTCGTACTTAGAGTAACATTCTATTATCACAAAAAGATATAATTTATGTTTTGTTGTTTGTTGCAAAATCTGTGTCTCTAATAATATCTCTGCAAGTCATATCAAGGCAGGAGTTTGTGTTTTGAAAGTTTGTTACAGGTCAGGTCACGGACATGATGTGCTAAGCAGAGAAGATATCTGACTTCTCTGCTTGGTGAAATAACGTGTCCATGTATTGAATAAACTGACAAATCAGCAGATCAAAAAGAGGCGACTTCTGTGTATTCCCAACATCTGGAAGGAATCAACCTACATTATTAATAAACCTCTGTTAGATTATAAAAAGGGTTCAGGGAAAGTAAACTGTGTTCAGCCTTCATGATCTGACCAGCCTATGTCATGTCAGGGAAGTGTGGATTGAACTCCGTAAAGACTCTGTAAACTGCACATTTCTTGATGTACTGTAATAAAGTGAAGTTAAACTGAGAACTCGGACATCTCCTGCTCATCCTTTCCCCATCAAACGATTGGCACAGAGAAATAGGTGAGGATTTTGTGTTGGAGTCAGGTAATTTAATTTTAAAGGTTTCCTTAATGTATTTCTCAACAACTGCTGAGAAACATTCTTATTGTCGATATACAGAGGAAAGCCATCCATGCTCTAAATGCCCTAGTTTGTGGTTGTAAAGTTTCATGAGGCTGTGATTATCCTAGAGGTCACAGCAGCTCATTTTAAACAGCGAGGTCAAGTTTAAAGAAATGCTCTTAGTGCAATGAACTGGCTACTATGGGGACTAACATCATTATGCATGAATAAAATTGTTGTTGTTTAGGGACCCCATTTTGCAGAAATTTTCAAAAACAGTCGGCGAAAATAACACAGTATACCGCATGCCCAAAACTACACAGGATTATCATGAAGTGGGCATGTCTGTAGCGGGGGGACTCATGGGAAAATCGCCATGCGAAATCGTCTAGCAAAAAAATTCTGGGCATGTCGGTCTGTTGGCCACTTTGATCCAGACTGAAATGCTACAACTAACTAACTACTATGCAACTATTGCATGCATTGAATGGGCATTCTTTTACCCCTCATTTCAGACATTCCTCCATCTAGTATTTATATATGTATCTTTAGGTTTAGTAATTTAACAGTGGGTATAACACACTTTATCATATCAATTTCCACTTATAACGTCTCTCAAGTATTTAACGCTTCCCTCGTGATATTGCTGTGTCAGCAGTACTGCACTTGTACCTCACTTTTAAATGCTCATAGTAGCATACTTAATGTTTGAAGCCAGAGAATGGAAGTAGCATACAGTCTAATTTTTTTGCCCCCATACATGATGGTCTCATACTGCCTTGCCTATGTTTCGTGTCTTATGTTAAAAATTAGAGAAGGGACAATGAAGCTTCGTGAAGCATTTGCTTTATTTTTTGACCCCACTAGATGGCGGTCTTGGCTTTAAAAAAAAAAAAAAAAAGGCTTTAGCAATGGTAATTGAGTGTGTTTTTAGCCCTTTTTGAACAAAGAGTGCCATCTATTGGGGTCCATAAATAAAGCAAAGGGTTCACAGAGCTTCGTTGTCCCTTCACTATTAAAAATGAAAGTTTGTCCTGAGTGGGGCGCTAAAAGGGGGTCATTAAAATTATCTGTTTAGGATCCTTACATTACATCAAATTCTCTCCATGTCAGAATTCTTGAGTTGAAGTTTTTAACCTGTGGAAAAGGTCAGTGTCAACACAAATCAGTCAGGATTAAACAGCAATTTTTAATGAAGTCCATATATTAAGTTTCAGAATAGGGCACCATGGACCTATTATTAAATCGAAAGACTGAAATTCCTTTGACATCTCTAGGCTCTGCTACCTTTATAAAGAAAAAAAAAGAGCCCTGCAACACATTGGGGGTGTCCAGAGGGTGGGCTGCCTACTGAATAGAGCAGAATAGAATAGAGAGCAGTGTGTCCTAGCCAGGGCTAAGCTGCTTCAGTCCAGGTTAAGCGTGAGTAATCTGTGTTGGCTCACAGGCCCCCAATGGGCCCCGGGCCCTCACTCCCTGCCCTGTCCTCTCTGCTTAATCTGCCCCTCACTACCTGCCCCCTGCCCTGCCTGACTCTCTGTACCTTCATCTCCTGCCAAACTATTGTCTCTGTATTATTAGTGAGCCACAGAGGCCGCAAAGATGAGGCCAACAGGCTCCAACAACACTCATCAAAAATTCATTGTTGAATGAACATTTTTTTACCTTACTTTTCTGACTGACTATATGGAAAAAAGCAGTAGAGTAAAATTGATAAGAAAATACATTTTAGTCGCGAGAATTGCAGTATGACGCTTGGAGTTACAATGGTTACTCGTAAGGTTAAGGTTTCAATAGCAAAACAACCAGATCAGTTGCAAAATATTCTGTCCTCTATCCTGAAAGAGCAACTTTAAGGATACATAAGGCTGGCGAAATATTAAGATTTTATATATTTTTTGTTTTAATGACTGCTAATTTGGTTTTGTGTGTATCAAAGCCTGATATATCTTATTTCTCTGTGCTAGAGCACCATTGTCATTAAAATCACATAAGTAAGCTACACTGTAGTGACGTGTTTCTTCATTACCATAAACACACACACTATTTTATTTTGACTTAACCCTATTTACGTTTTTTTAAGGTCAATCTCGACCAATATCTAACCTCCCCTTCCTCTCTGAGATCCTTGAGAAAGCAGTTGCAAATCAGCTATGTGATTTTCTACAATACAATAGTTTACATGAGGATTTTCAGTGAAGACTTAGAACTCATCATAGCACAGAAACAACACTGGAATTTTTTTTTTACAAATGACCTTGTTAGGAAGCAGGACCAAAGTGGTTTAAATTGTAGGAGGCAGACTCAGGAAACATTGTCAGGTATTCAAAAGTGATTACAGTCACAATTTTCATGGCAAAATGAGGAAATGTCTGGGTGCCTTCTTCTTTTATCCTGAACACAAGGTGAGTATGGTGATTATGAGAGAAATTATTGACTGAACTAAACTTAACAATACAGGAAAGTGTAATTCAAGCGAAAATTCCTGCCTGCTAACACAAATTAACCCAGGATAGAATATGATTAAATAATAACAAAACAAGCACAGTTAAATTATTGTGAAATGCTGCCATGACAAATTAGGGACAAATGGTGTGTTCTCACCCACTTTGTCACAGACCTTTTAACTGCTTTGGACAAAGGACTTGTCTCTGTCCTTGTCTTGCTAGATCTGAGTGCTGCATTTGATACAGTTGACCATCACATCCTATTACAGAGACTGGAACATTTAATTGGCATTAGAGAACGGCACTAAACTGGTACCCCAGGTTGTTCATGCACAATGAATCCTCCGTGCACACTGATGTTAACCACGGTGTTCCACAAGGTTCTGTGCTTGGACCATTTTTATTCATGTTTATATGCTCCCTTTAGGTAATATCATTAGAAAACATTCAATTAACTTTCATTGTTATGCTGATGACACCCAGTAATATATATCAATCAAGCCAGATGAAATTGATCAGCTAGCTAAACTTCATGCCTTAAAGACATAAAAACCTTGACCAACTTCTACTATCTTAGACAGTGTTGTAATTGTCCACCTTGCTCTTCCCTGTCTGTCTCTCCCCCTCTCAGCCCTCCCCTCCATCCTCCCCCTTTCTCCCCTCTCAAACTCTATCTACTCTATTCTACTCTGTTGATCTGTCCTCTACAAAGACATCTTGCACGTCTGTCCGTTCTGGAAGGGGGATCCCTCCTCTGTTGCTCTCCCTGAGGTTTCTTCTTTTTTCCCCTGCTAAAAGGTTTTTTTTTTTTTTTCTTGACCGCTGTGAGGATCAAAAGTCAGAGGGTGTGGTACCTTGTACAGAAGCCCTTTGAAGCAAATCTGTGATTTGTGTTTCTGGGCTATATAAATAAAACTGACTTGAATTTATGGTGTCCTGCTGCCAAAAATACTCACTAAAGAACCTAATGAGGATCAATCTTCTACTGAAAACAGAATACAATTTTTTTTTTTTGCTTTTATAAAACAATAGATTTTATAGCAGTTTTAAAAATGTACGTCTTCAGTAAAAACGAGTGGGCTTATTCGAGGGGCACAGACAGGTAGAGGTCAGGAAATATTGAGGGACGGGCTAACAAACCTTTTTCATGTGGTTTTGATTAGAAATAAAAGAAAAGATGTCTGCATGTTTCTTTCAAAAGGAAATGAATACGTGTAGAAACCGTATGTTCAAAAAGCTCAAAAGCCTTTATCTGACAGTTGTTGCTGTGTTAGAGGTGGCACATCTTAAAATTGTTAAAACATCCAAAAGCACAAATGTAACTCTCCTCACAATCTTGCTGAGGGCTGTACAGTGTTAAAACAGGGGGAAGAAAAGAAGAGAAGAGAAGACAATCAATCATGCCACGTGGATGACTGGCAGAGAAAATTCTCACATTTAAAGTATAAAAGCTTTGACAGGAGCAGCTTGTCAGATGTGACCTGGTGGCAGAGAGCATATATTCTGTCATTAGTTGCTCTTCTTCTACATGTGCTGTCATAATGAAGTTAAGTACGTGACAGCAGACCCGTCAACTGCTGCTCCGCCAGATGAAAAGAGCATTGAAGGATCTGTCAGTGGAGAAATGTCTTTATATGTGTTCCATAATGTTTAAAGTTCAAATGTTCTTTTTACCGTTTACTTCAACTTTAATATTCAATTCGTCACATTTTTGCTTTTTGAACTCTGTCTTAGAATTAATGAAAAGTTTAATATAGGAATAATTTGTCACAAAAAAAACCCCCACCTGTATATGAACTGCAGAACCCTTTTGATGTTCACCTTCTACAGTTTCTTGTTCAGTAAATCTAAAAAAACATTCAATGTATAATCAGGAAGGTAAACATATCTTGCATTTACTTAAACGGTGTGCTTGGCCAATAAATACTAAATTTTAAGAAAGAAATTATAGGTATTGGAAGATTGTATTTGATAATTCTTTATGTAGGCTAATACTTTTTTTTTGTGTTATAACCCAAATCCACCTAAAGAAGTTGTCTAAAACAATTAAAAAGACAATCAATTTAATGTAATGTCCAGACTGATAAACTGTATTATTCATATACACTCAACACTTACAAATTTTGAATTTCATGCCAGCAACACAACACAAAACTGTGTTGCATCACCTGTTCTGTTACTGAAACAACTGAACCTTTCAAGGATGCCCCATTTATACCTCTTCACCTGTTACCAATGAACCTGTTAACCTCTGGAATATTCTACAGTTTGTGTCTTCTGTCTTTGAAGAAACCTGCAAGCAATGGAATCTCCAGCGGAAGAGGACCTCACCTTACCATCATCTAACAAACAAAAATATGACAAAATCATGAAAACAGGAGAGATCACTGAAAATTCAACCACAGAGTGCACTATTCTCGAGGACAAAGTTTACAGAGGGATACAGCGTTATTTGGAACACAAAAAAATTGTTCCTGTTCATTTTATGTCACTATTACAACATTTTTACTATAAAACCACAGCATGTATTCTTCTATGTTGTTCCAAAGGTCTTGGCATCTTGATGTAATATTCTGGATGTTTTTTTTGACCATTTTTATCCATTCTCGATATGAATAAAATTGCATTATTCAGCACCAAGTTTGTAACAAGTGGTATCAACCCAAAAATTGCTGCAACAACTTATGGGATATAGTTGAACATGGAAACAGACTTCAGTAAGCCACCACTAATGTTATGACCCTTTCTACACCCTAATGGGTTTCAATAAATAAATAATTAATTCATTAAGTCATTTTTGTTAGATATTTTTGACCAGAACAACTTGACACACAGTACTGAGCTCTGTGTGTCTTGCATCTCAAATTAATCTTCAGGTTCACAGCTTTCAGATGATGTCCACCACTACTATGTGGCATTTATTGTTGACCTGCAATCTCCCCCTAAACATCCACTGCCCACAACCACCAGTTCTAAAAATAAAGAAGGACCTGGACTGGTAAGTGGTTAAACAATACAATGAGACTATTTTCAACACTGTTTGAAGGACTGTCTGTAAATGATCTCCAGCATCAATTCATCCAGAGCTGTCAAATGAAAACAAATCTTGCATCAGAAAGTGAGAAATATGGTATCTATGAGCTGAAACAGAAGAACCTGCCCAACAGTAGCTCATTGATGCACATCTGACTAACAAATCAGATTATTTTCAGATTTGTTGCAACATTTCTTACATTGAGATCGAGTGATCACGTAACATTTGCAACAGGCCAAGACATTGTTGAATAAATCAAACATTTTACGAAACCAACCAGACTCAAGCTTTGGTTCTGTTGTGCTGACTCCACCAGATGGTGTAAATGTGCAGGAGTTGTAGACACAAAGACACTGCTTACACTTCCTTTACTTTGTAATTCTGCTCAGTGGCTCAGCATAATTACTTGTTGTGGAAATCACTTAACACTTCACTTCCATGCAGTGTGTGTGTCTACACCGATTTACTGCATAGACTTAAGTCAGAGATAACTGCTGCTTCACTGACTGCACACTTTGCTTGACACATTTGTATTGTTTCTGTGTAAACCACTATACACACACACGACTAAAAGATCCAGACTATTGTAAAGCACAGCCCTTCACCCACCAAAATACCCAAACAAATGTAAACACTAATTCAAAAAAGGAATTAGTTTGAAGACAATAATTACCTCCTGTCCTTGGTATTACAAGTACCAAGTACTTTGGATTCATTATTAAAGGTTTATTTGCCACATACAAAAATAGGAAAATTCTTAAGGCTGTGCTTGTTGATTGGCGTCAAAAATAGGAATTCGATAAGGACAAAAAATGATGTATATTGTATATTGAAATGTCATAGTTGTAGGCAAATTACAAAAAAAAGATGTTCATGCTCAAATAAAATATGCAGATGTGTGGAAAAAGTGATAAAGCCATTTGTGAAGACATGCCAGTAATGTCTCTGTCATATCATTTGCTGTCCCTTCTAACTCTAACAGCTCATAAAATATTGTGTCACCAGCACAGAACTGCCTCTGACTGTAGTGGATTCCTCAATCAACACACACAATTTTCGTGTGTTTTTATTATGTAATTGGCAATATTTTCCTTCATCTCTGTTGCAATATGATCAATGATATAGGAACACATCTTGATACAAAATTAAGGCTCATGTTCACTCCAGTTGACTCTCTCAGCTTACATCCATTGACATGTCTGTATATGGACGACCATGCTTAATGATTTTGGCATAAGGATCCCAGTCTGTCCGGATATCTCCCTCCTGTTTTCCCTAATGTGTTTCTGTCTGTCTGCACCTGAGCCAGGTGCTCGGCTGTCTCCACTCTCCCCTGATCCCTTCTTAAACCCTTTGGAACCTGTGATCCAGTGCCAGTTTGTTCCACGTCGTGACTAGTAAGTTGTGCTCCGGCCACTCTCTATGACAACTTTGTCAGTGTTTTTGGTGTGTGTTTCTAAGCGTCTGTTTTTCTCGCACCGTTCAGGACCTCCAATTGTCCCCAACTCCTTTTCATTTTCGGCCTTTGTGAGTATTCTAAATGGATTCTTCACTCTGGAAATAAATTTGTTTCTTGCTTGCACATGACTTCTTTGTGTCCTGCACTTGAGTCCAGTTCTAAACCGAGCTGTAAGATTCAGTCTGCAGCTGGTATCCTGTTTATTCTTTCATTTGTTCATTATCCTTAGGACAGGTCGCCAGACTATCACAGGGCTGACACATAGAGACAGACAACCACGCTCTCATTAACACCTACGGGCAATTTAGAGTCATCAAATAAACCTAAGTTTTTGGACTGTGGGAAGAAGCCGGAGTACCCGGTTATCCTGTTTAGCTCTGTGTGGTTACATTTTTTCAGTTTGCTCCTTTTAAGGGAGTTCTGGCATCTGTTCCTTGATTTATTCATGCAATGAATGTTTCTGTCTAGCTTTGTCAGTACCAAAGGCAGAAATTACCCACTCCACTCCGTGACAGCTCCAGGCCTGCTCTTTCTGAGAGGCAAGCCATGGAACATGGAGCCTTTTATTTTTGACAATGATCCAGAAAAATTCTTGAAACAAATTTGATCCCTTTACCCAACAGTCGGGCCATGCATCTTAACTCACGTTAGTATTGTTAACTTGTTGTAGTTGGCTGTGGTAGCGTTGGTGATGATGCATGCCCCCTCCTCTCAAAGGGAACTGCTGGTCATGCTCAAGGCCTGACTGAGGGATCCCTCCTCTCTGAAGACAACTGTGCTGCTTGAACTGACCTCAGCCATTATAGTGTGTGAACTAATCACCCTGTCGGTGCACTACAGCTTGTTTATATGGTTATATGAGGACTTTCAGTCAGGATTTCATCATAAAACAGAAAGCACTGGTAAAAATTACAAATTACCTTTTAATTGCTTCAGACAAAGGACTTGTCTCTATACTTGTCTTGCTAGATCTGAGTGCTGCATTTGAAACAATTGACCATCACATCCTTTAGCAAAGACTGGAACATTTAATTGGCATTAGAGGAACAACACTAAACTGGTTTTAATCATATGTATCAGACCAATACCAGTTTGTTTACGTGAACAATGAATCCTCTGTGTACACTGTTGTTAGTCATGGTGTTCCACAGGGTTCTGTGCTTGGACCAATTTTATTCACTCTTTACATGCTCCCTTTAGGAAACATCATTAAAAACATTCAATTAACTTTCTTTGTTATGCTGACGACACCCAATTATATTTATCAATCAAGCCAGATGACCCCAGCCATTACAGTGTGTGAACTAATCACCCTGTCAGTGCGCTACAGCTTGCTGCTTCGTGGTGACTGCAGTTGTGCTTCTCTCTGACCAAATCCCTCTTTTGTCCCCAAGAACTTAAGGGAGTTCTTTCAGGTCGGGGGTAGTTATACAGCTTGATGCTTTCTGTCTTCCACCCCACATGGGTGACGTGGAGGCAAAATGCATTTACTTCGTCCAGTTTGTGCGTTGGCATGTGCGTTGACAGGTGTTTGTGTGCTTCGGGAATGGCCTGGCCAATAAAACTAACATCTGACAGACGTCTTGTGAGATGGCTTAATTCCAAGCCTGTAAGCGCTGTGGTAGTGTCAATGGCCTTTTTCTGTGTGAGTGTAATGATGTGTCAACCCCCCTGATTGTACACACCTTCACCAACCCAGGCTGTCAGGGAGAGGAGAGTGGTTTTTCAATGCATCCCAATTTTAGAGTAGTTCTACATAATTGGAAAAGAGGTTGATGCTTTGAACCCAGCAAATGAAGAATAGTTTTTATCTGATTGTATTTAAACATATGACAAAGTTCTTGTTGTCTTGTTATATTTTTAAAGTGACGTTCTTTTCATTTGTATTGTACATTGTACAATGACAAAGATATTCTATTCTATTCTATTCTATTCTAGGTGTTTACATACATGTCTGCTGCCCCTCTCAAACTTTTGTCACTGATTTTATGGATACACCTCACTCAAACAATACAAGAACCCACACATGCAAAAGGTCACACTCTGGACTTAGGGCCTGTTTACACGTCAATGTTCTCGGGTGAAAACGACAAAATATTTTATCAGATGTGCTTCTCGTTTAGACGGCAACGGCATTTTTGGGGCTTAAAAACACACAAAAAATGAACCCACACTCCAGAAATCGCTCCACCCTTACGTTTCCATCTAAATGGTTGAAAACGCGAAATCGTGCTCTGATTAGCTCACACTGGCTCTCATCGCGTACGCGTTTTCTCCACATCCATGTACAGTCCAGGCAAACGACAACAAACATGTCTGACTATTTCTATCAGTCAGACATTCAAGTTGCCCGAGCAGTTCTGATAAGTCATTTCAGCAGTCACGCAGAATTATCACAGATAATATAACAGAACAGAGAAGGTGCATTAATTACCTAGGGCAATTTTTTCTCTTTCTATTCTATTGCATGTGTGAGCTCTTGGTGGTGTTGTGTGGCAGTGCTTCACAGTACCACCTAGCCACCTTGCTGCATACTACATCAAGTTTCACAGACATCTGCGTCACCATGCATGCAGATCTCCCCCTAAAGACACTGGTCTAAATACAGAATAAGAAGCAAGAACGCAACACCACTTTTGCGTTTTCTGTCCAGATCGTCTCCATCTAAACAGGGCCTTATTCTAGGTGATTTTAACATACATGTCTGCTGCCCCTCTCAAACCTTTGATTTTATGGATACACCTCATTCAAACAATACAAGAACCCACACATGCAAAAGGTCACACTCTGGAATTAGTTCTGTGCAGTGGTCTCACAACTGTCTGATCATAAAGCATTTTTATTTAGCGTGGTCTTATCGCAACTACATTTTAATCCCAACACATTTGCCTGCTGTGTGTCTGCCAGTCAGTTTTCTAAGCTTTTCACTGCTGCTTCTTTGACTGCTTTAGAGCCGCATTTTAACACAGAGAGGCTGGTCTCTTTTTTATTCACACCTGTCAAACTGTCCTGGACTCTGTTGCCCCCTTTCACAAAATAAAAGGCAAATTGAACACTCCAGCCCTGACTGAAAGAAACAACCCAAGCATTTAAGAGAGACTGTCGCAGAAAGGAAAGAAAATAGAAAAATACACATTTTCATTAATTTTATGAACTTTGGAAAGTTGCTATGTGTAACTTATAGTTAAAGAAGCAAGAGCACCGTATTTCTCAAATTTAATTTAATTTAATGCTCAAAACCATCCAAAGGAAGAGTGCTTCATCAGAGAACAGAGAGTCACTACGCCAGCTTACGGCTAGAAGACATGCTTCCTTTAGTCCTGAGGTGACCATGATTGAAGAGCAATGCAAGGAGTCCATGTCCGTATACCTCTGATGAGTCTGCTACCAAGCAGAAGATGAAGATGACATTTGAATAATATTGCAGTATAGTGCTTGACGAAGAAAAAAATTTTGAGGTCTTAATAGAATTTCCACACTTCAAAGACTTTAAAGGCCTGGTAAAGATGCTTAATTTGACCTATTCAGGAGTTTTAGAATACCTTCATGAAAATGACATTGACTTTTCTTAGGAACTTTCTTTCAAAATTTTGAGAAAAAACTTCATCCGTTTTTGGTGAATGAGACCCAATGATTTCAACTTGACTGTGAAAGTACTGACTTCAGACTTGACGTGGACTCGGGAAGTTAAAGACTTGTAACTTGACTTGACATAAGACATGATGACTCTATTAACTATTATGGAGCGACGCCTGCTAGGTAGTTCAGGCAGGCAACTTGAGCTGTGCTGCCATACACAGGACATGCCCAACTCCTCATACATCCTCCACCAGGACACACCCTCTCATCTGTATTGCTGGTTACTTTCTCAGCTCCACCACCACCCCAGAATCCACCTGTAGGATTTTACTACATCACTCCTCAGTACCTCATTAAACTGCCTGAGGAGTGATGACGTCGGAGCCTAGATGCCAAATCTAATATGTTCTGCTGTTGCAATAAATATAATGCATAACGTGAGTTGTCTGACTGAACTGTATTCACTTTTAATGTTTTCAGTTTAAATATAATTTTTTTTTAAATATTCAATGTGTTTAAATTTTGAAACGACAAGTGCCTGTGTAATGTTACCTGTTACTACAACATAAAGCTTTGTTTGTCATTTTAAGACCTATATGGATCAGCAGGTGTCTGTTAGTCAGCGTTAACTCTCACACAAATCTGTTCTCTAGAATTACCCTGGCATTATAATGTTACACTTCTATTAACCATGGATACATTGAAAGCCCATCTTTAAGTTTATTTATGTTTCAATGTTGAAAACTTTATAAGATGTTTGTAATTTAATTCTGCATTAAAAGACCTTTTATCAGTTGAAATATTATGTTTTATGTTGTGACTAAGGACTCGACTTGACTTGAAATAACCTGTGAGACTTGGACGAAATGACTTGAGTCACATATTTGTTCTCATGATAAAACTCAGCTGAAGATATTTTTGTTATATTATATATTTTTCCTCCTCTTGAATAAAGTAAAGTCAAGATATTACCATTGACAAGATAATGATACTGATGATCGTGTGTGTGTGTGTGTGTGTGTGTGTGTGTGTGTAGCTTGGTGACGCCATTGCAGGGAACTGTTATGACATGCCTGTTGCTATAGAAACCCCGGGGTGGGGGTGTCTGACAAGAACCATTGCTGTTCCCTGAGGGGAATACACACACACATACACTGAGTTGTTTTCCCGTGTGTGTATATGAGTGTGTGTTTGGCAGGCTGAAACATGGTGGAGCCTCTTGGGTTTTCTTTGTGTGTCAGGTTGGTCCCCAGGGGCCCGCAGGAAAACAACTGTACTCACCAGCTAAATAATGACAAACACTGTCTGGGAGACTGACTCCCTCTCTCTCTCTCTCTTTCTCTCTCTGTGTGTGTGTGTGTGCACGTGTGTTTGTGTGTGTGTATGCTTGCAATTAGGTGAAAAAGATTTGAGCAGCTCTTACAGTCCTGTAGTGAACATTAGTTATACTGTAGCCTAGGTGCTTTGCCAGGTTTTGATAGTCATCTGCACTCTACTCACTTTACTCCTTAGACACTTAATTTTTTATGTGATATATTATATATTGTTATTTTTACCTGTTTTGTTTATAAGGGCCTCGGGGCAAAGCCCCGAGCACTACTGTTATACTGTGGATTTCTTCTTATTCCTCTTGCGGACGCAATTTCGTCCCGCTACTAGACTTGCAGGACAAATTATATATCAAAACGTGTGGTTTGATCGGGATCGGTGTGCTATTACTTTTCTCTATGGAATACGAATTTTTCGCGACGTAAGTCGCGAAAAACTGCCCAAAATTTTGCATTGAAATGAATGGGACGGCCGAAAGAAAATGAGCAAAAAAGAACATTAATCGAAGATTTTCAGACGTCTACTTCTCCGGCATAATTTCCCCTAGAGACTCCATTTCAACTTTAAACAGTAGACACAAGTCTTGTGTATTGGTGTATTAATTTGCATTTCGATAGGTTATATAGTTTTTTATCAATCCCTGTTCAATGACCATGATCATTTTTGGAGAAATTCTGAGATTATAATGGGTGTGTATTGCACGGAATGTTCGTGTCAGAGTGTGTGATGTCATCGCTCAGAGTGTAGAGGGAGAGGTAAAACTGTCAAAAAATAAATTTGAAAACTGCACTCCAAGCCGCAAATTCCACTCTACAGAAATAATTTATACATAGAAATGTAGGAAAATTTGTCTTCTCACTCACAATCCTCTGGTAAAGCTGTCAGAGTTATAGTTTGGGCGTACGACGCAAAGATGCGCCACCAAAACCACCAACAGCCTCATTGGGTCCCATATTAAAAACGCAGGAAGATTTCGGAAAAAGTGAGATTTAACTGTTTTTTTAGATCGCTCTAACAAAGCTATTTTTTCATTTTTCTTAAAAAAAAACATATGTAGAGGTTCAGGAAGAACTCAGGACACTCAAAGTGAAGTCGGATCAATGATAGGTATTATGGTTTTGCCAAAAATGCTTTCTGTTCGAGGCCAGAAATTTCACTCTGCCCACCTCTGGCTGCTTTCACTCTGCCAGAAGATTCCACAGCTGTTAATTCCGTTGATTGCTCTGCTCTGATTGGTCGACCCCAACGCTTTGATGCTTCGATGTGATTACAGTTACAGATACACGCACGCACACACACACACTGGTCATTTAATGTAATAACAGTTAAAGATACACGCACACACACACACACACACACAATGGTCATTTAATGTAATAACAGTTAAAGATACACGCACGTACACACACACACACACTGGTCATTTAATGTAATATCAGTTAAAGATACACGCACGCACACACACACTGGTCATTTAATGTAATATCAGTTAAAGATATACGCACGCACACACACACTGGTGCAAGTAAGCGTGCACACTCCTCCAGATACAAATGTTTCACACACACACACATTTTGAGGTTAAAGGTCATAGGTTGCTGTATAAATAAATACTTGAAGAGGAATGTTTGTTGTAGGTGTGCTCCTTGTATATTATATAGTATCATAACATTACTAGTATTAATTGTTTGAAATCTCTGAAGAATCTCATCATAGTGTACACACACCGGCAGTAGCCCCCGTGGCCCTTTCAAAATTTCCCCCAGAGGAAATTTTCTAGTTGTTTTTCTTATATTATCGTTTATTGTGATTGTTTTTGTAATTGTTTTGGAGGCTTTGGAGCAATCTGGAACCAGAATTTCCTTCTTGATTAATACAGTTCTATCGTATCGTATCGTATCGTATAGTATAGTATAGTATCATATCGTATAGTATCATATCGTATAGTATGGCATCGTATCGTATCATATCTTACATTAACTTATGTTATCGTATCGAATCTTCCATTATCTTATCTTGTCTTACCATATCTTATCATATTGTATCGTGTCTTATCTTATCATATGTTATCATATATTATCTTATCATATCTTACATTATCTTATCGTATTGTACTGTATCTTATCGTATCGTACATTATGTTATCGTATCTTATCTTATCCTATCTTACCAGAGCCAGATGAACTCACTGTTGAGCTCTGGAAAAAAAGGGATGCCATTGAAGTACAACTACTTAAATGTACTTTTGAGAAATGTTCTACTTTTTACTACACAGCTGGTGGATACTTTACAGTATTTATTACATCATAAAATACATAAATGATACATTATTATAAACCACAAAAACCTATTAAACATTCAGCAGTTTAATGCTGTAATGCATTAGTGATAATAAATATAAATAAATAAATAAATAAATAAATAAATAAATAAATAAATAGATAAATAAAAAAATAAAAAAATAAGTAAGTAAGTAAGTAAGTAAGTAAGTAAGTCAGTCAGTCAGTCAGTTAATGAATGATTAAATAACTAAATAAATAAAAATAAATAATCCAGAAATGTAATATAATGTAATCATTTTGATATGACTACTGTTGTTGAATGCAAGTTTTTGATGCTGCAATACTATTTTCCCTTCAGTAAAGTATCAAAATATTTGTCTCACCACTGCCTCAAAGAGGAAAAAGTGGAATAAGCAACGCAATATCTCAAAACCTGGATAAATAAGACGAGCTCTATCTTCATGAAAAGAGAAATAATGTGTTTTTGGTTTACTTTTAATGTTTTCTGCTGCAGTGTCCATAATTAATTATCCAGTTAAAAGGCAAATTGTGGTATTTTTTTCTCACAGACTTGACACATTCCCAGGGCACTGAGACCAGAGACGACCTCAGTCATTTTCACCTATCACACAGGGCTTTAAGGGTACTGGTCCTGTGTGAGAAGACTTTATTGAGACACTTGCTCAGCCTTTTGTTGAAGGTCGGTCTTTTAAGTGGACCAGGGTGGGCTGGACGTCTTCATCACCTCTCTGTATTTAGCTGTCTATTGTTCTGAGATCTTGTATTCAGTCAAAGCTTCTGACAGGACCTCCCTCCCTCATTTTAACCAGTTAAGATTAGCCACAGTCACCATAACAGTTGTATTAGACTCTCCATTCTCTCTACAGTTGTTTTATTGTTTGGCTTCCATACAGACAGCGAGCAACCAAAGCCTCTTATGCCGCCAAAGGAGCCTGTGAGTATCGGCTACAAGTACCTAATCTGTGCCCTCTCTTCACACGGCTCTCACATCAGGAAAGCCTCTTAAAGTTCAACTCAAAATGAGCACAGTAATTAATATGTCAACTCTCAAAAACCTGCTCATTTGATGCTACTTTTTTACATGCGAAAAGCTATTAATTACAATGTTTTTTTAAATGTAGTTGCATGGTTATGGCAGGCAAAATCTATTTGACTTGAAAAAAATTATAATTTAATGTGATTCATGTGCATTTTTTTCTATACATTTTTGTTTTTAATTCATATTTCATTATATTTGTGTTTCATTTGGAATGAATATGTGATAGTAATGGCCAGCCGGTGCAATGTTAGTTAATGCAGGCTTACTTACATACAACATCTATCAAACCAACATAGACTCTCTAGGTACCCTTCTACAGAGACGGACTGGGACTAAGAAAAGGCCCGAAATTTAGGCCCTCAACCTATACATGATTACGCGTTTAAAAAACCACTTGCCAACGTGTCAAGATATTTTACCACAAGCCTACTAGACAAGATATCCACAGCTAATAACATTTCACATCAGTGATTATTTGTGTTGTGTTTTTTTATGTAGCCTAGCTAGCACCAGTCTTAAAATAATAACAATAAAAATTTTGCGATGTAAAGCATCCTGGCACATCCCTGCACTGTCCCTGTCATTTCTTGAGTTGCAACTATCTTCAACCAGAAACAAATTATTAACAAATTCTTAAAAAAATGGGTTTCTTCGTGTGTGTGTGTGTGTGTGTGTGTGTGAGAGAGAGAGAGAGAGAGAGAGAGAGAGAGAGAGAAGCACATAAGGTTGGACATCAGATTTATCATGTTTTGTGTCTTTTCCCCACGTGATTAATGACCATATTGGCACCACTGTTGTTTTGATGTTAATATTGCTAATCAGATTTTTTTTCCTTATGAACCACAGAGGCTGGAGACTGACAGGGTCTGATGGGATGTCCATTCTGGACATTGACAGTATTTCCTATTGGTCAGGCCCCCCCTGCCCCTCTAGAAGCAGTTTTGGACATGTCAGAGATGGCAGTTAGAGCATAATGGAATTAGCAAGCTAGCTAACTAGCCAGCCGCTAAGTTAGTAGTCATCCATCCACATGTTGGTCGCGACCATATTGGCTCTATGGTGTGACGGATTAATGACCCTGGTAGACTTTCAGCCAAATGCCTCAGTGGTGGTGCGACCACTCAAAGCCCTTTTACACTACACTACACATTCACACACTGGTGGCTGGGGCTGCCCTACAGGTGCAACCTGCCACCATCAGGAATTAACATGCACACACCGTTGTGCAGCATCAGGAGCTACTTGGGGTTCAATGTCTATTGGGTGACAATCTGAGCCACAGCCGCCCCTGCAGTCATTTATAGCCAAATTTGTGTTCACCAGTGGTGGAAAAAGTATTCAGATCCCTTACTTAAGTAAAAGCACAAATACCACACTGTGAAATTACCCCACTACAAGTAAAAATCCTGCATTCAAAACTGACTGAAGTAAAAGTACAAAAGTATCAGCATCAAAATGTACTTAAAGTATCAAAAGTAAAAGAACTTGTTATGCAGAATGGACCCACTCAGATTGTTTTAAATATTCAAAATATATTATTTGATTATTATTTTTGATGCATTTATGTAAGCAGTGCTCTCAAGCCAGGGCTCATTTAAACTACCTAATATACTGTTGTGAAATTGTATTAAAAAATGTCTTATCACTTTAAATTGATCATATTTTTTATGTTTAATCTTGACCTGAAAAGTAACTAAAGCTGTCAGCTAAATGTAGTGGAGTAAAAAGTACAATATTTGCCTCAAATGTATTGAAGTAGAAGTATGAAGTTACATATAATAGAAGTACTCAATTAAAGTACAAGTACCTCAAAATTATACTTAAGTACAGTACTGGAGTATATGTTCTTATTCCACCACTGGTTTTCACAAAAAGTCTATCACTTTTCTGAGTTAACATCTTTATTATGTAACAGTTTTATATTTTCAGCAATTCTAAAAATAGTAATTTGAAACTGGTACAATATAGGTAGCTATGGTGATAATTACAGGTTGTTGTATTGCACTGAAAACCTTTATATCAAGCTAAATGCTCTCCTTGCCTGGTGGTGCATGGGGACAATACTGTCTATTGCATATATCAAATAGCTAATCAATCAGTGAAGGTTTTGACATTTTTGGGGGGGAAAGTCTGTATACATCAGCTATTAATATGCCTGTTGACCATGGCCCACTTTTCAGTCCAACCTAGACTCAGCCTGGGTAGCACCAGTGTGCATTTTGTTAATCTTTCTCTGCCTGTCTTTTTCTCCTCCTGTGTGTGTATTATGAAGCTCCAAAAATGTCCAAGGATTTGACGATTTTTAATCTTTATTGCGCGTCCTCTCCTCCTCAATAAATCCCCTCCATTTTGTTAATGAAGTCTCCATCTGAGTAATGAAGCCTTTAGTGTAATTGTGACACATCTGATTGTGTGTTTATGTGTGTGTGTGTGTGTGTACGTGCGTGGGCTTGTTGATAGGAAGCAGATTTGTGTGTCTATCTAGGTGAGAACTTCTGACAAAATGAATACGTCTGCTTGCTTACTTACCTTTTTGTGTACTTAATTTATCCAGAGCTTACCCTAACACTTATTTAGTGATTGTATGTGCTATTGCTTTGTAGATGTATTAGTAGCCAGTTTATCTCTCTGTTTTTTTGTGTGTGTCAGTTGGTTTATTTTTTGGCTAATAAAATAACATATTTATATAATTAAAACTAGACATCCTGAGCAGGTATTAAAATCTCTATATCTCTCTCTCTCTCTCTCTCTCTCTATATATATATATATATATATATATATATATATATTGTGTGCTAAACATTTCCACAAATTCCACTGAAATAAATTGTTGTTTGTTATTCTGTTGTTGATTTCTTTTATTAATGCTGCTGTGACTGGGGCCTTCGGCTGTCTGTGTAGAACTCTGCTTTCAAAAAAATTGGGATGCTCTGAAAAATATAATAAAAACAGAATTCGATGTTCCTTTAAGACCTTTATTCAAATGAATACAGCACAAAGACAAGACACCTAATGCTCAAACAGGGAAAATATTTACATATTATATATTAACTAGAGGTGTGAATCAGCAGAGGCCCCACAATACGATTTTATCCCGATGCTTGAGTCACAATAAGATATTATTGCAATTTTAAGCATTTTGCTATATGGTGTGTATTGAGATACAATATATCACGATTTAACTGTTTAACTTCATTTTGTGTCCACAAAATTAAATTCAATCAAGAATTGTTTTGTAAAATAAGAGAAAATTCTCAGTGTATTCATCTCACTTCAGTCTTTTTATTTCTCCACAATGAGAGTCAAACCCACAGACTGACCAACAAAGTATTCAGTCAAACTGAACTGAACTGATATCAAACATGTATGGACGACAACAACTGCAGCATTTTATCAAACTTTCCTCAACTTTAAGCTTCACTGCCCCAAATTATTTGGATGAAACATTAAAAAGCCGAACTTTGCATCATTATTTCGACACACATGGTGCCTATAGATTCCTTAGATCTTCTAGTTTGATATGATACCAGTATATTCCTAAAAGTAGATGTCGGAACGCTAAATATCAATACTTGATATAACATTGCCATGCAAAATATTGCGATACTATGCTGTATTGATTTTCTCCCCCACCTCTATATATCATATTATAATATGTACTCATTCTGAATTTGATGCATTCTTTTTCTTTGACTTTTTTACACAGCATAATAACTTCTTTGGACTCAGGCTTGTAACCCATTGCTCTCAGATTAAATACTTGATTCTCATTTTTCAAATAAGACATTAAAAATGCTCTGAGCTTCATTACTTTCAATTTAGAAGTAACTAATCCCCTACATAGCCTCTACAGAGTGTTGACTAAGTGTGGCATACTATATCAGATGCATAGACACAATGTTGAAAGCAAACACTTTTTTCTTTAAATGAGTATCCACCTTGATAGTTACAAGCTTAGTCAAAGTGTTTATTCTTCTATTCAGAGCTCAGGAGAGGACAGTAAACACTGGCCCACATTATTTGGGGTAAATGTTGATCCAAGGCAGTGTTCTTTTCTTCTTAGGATGTCCAGAGCCAGCCAACATAGTTCAGTTAGCAGCGCTGACAACCATTCAGTTTGTTAAGTCAGCGTTAAGCTCCCGTCGTTATGAGTCAAGCTGAACTCTTGACTGAGTTTCCCAAGTGGAATTCTCTCCATTCTGTCACTCATTCTTCCACAGCAGCAACAAACTGAGCCTGGCACGCTGAGGGCTTCAGGTAGAGAATCTGAGCCGCTGAATGGTCTCATAGACCGGCTCTGAGGACGTATTTAGAGGTGCTGCAGCTGTATTGAGATGTACTGAGCCGTATTAAGATGTAGGGACGGAGTATTGAAGCTGCATTGAGAAGCACTGAGGTTGAATTGAGATGTTTTGAGCCATATTTAAATTTTCGCTGAAGCCGTATTGAAGCTGTATTGAGATGTATCAGAGCACAGCTAATTGAAGCTGAGCAGCAGAGAATGTTCTGCTTTCTAGCTGCACAGGATTGTCCATGCCGCAGCAGCACGGCATTGTGGTCTAAAGGGATCCTCCATGCTATTGTGCTGTAAGGAGATTGCCCACAGTAGAAGGTAAGAAAAGGGAGAAAAGCCATGAAGAGAAGGAGCACTCGAGCTGCCGGAGGTGATGTAAGTCTGTTCGGCTGTGTGTTGTCTGTCTGAGCTCTCTGTCCCAATAGGACAGGCCGGGTTCAGATTAAATGTGTCCAGTGTGTGGCCCAGTACAGCCTCGCTGTGTGATGTGTGGCCCAGGCCAGCCTCTCTATTTAATACGTGAATCAGTTTGACCTCCACATTTGATGTGCAGAGCAGCCTAACCCCTTCTTTTGTCCCGAAGAAAAGCCTCTAATACTGAGAGCAAAGAGCTTTACAAGGCTCCGTTCAGGAGTTAGTGTGACACACCAAAACTCTGCCTGATGTTCGCACTGAATGGCCATTTGGTTATCACTCCATTAGGCAGTCGAACATTTCAATCAGTCTGGCATTTGAGAAATTTAACAACAACAGAACACTATGTCAACATGAAGCATTTGAAGTCCATTATTCTTCTGTATTTTTTCTTTATTATTTTATATGCCACTGTAGTATATTTTATGTTACAAGTGGTATATTTTGTTACTTTAATCATAAGACTTTTTGCTGAAGTTTAGGCCCATTCTGACTGAGTGCATAAAAGCCAGCATCAAGCCAGAGGCTCCTTGTAAGGTACTAACTTGCTATAGGGCTTTGAGATGATGTTGGATATTGGAGCCATTTGGGAGCATAATATAAACAGTATGAGTTGTGTCCTTTTAACGTCTAAAAGTAGACCTAGCAGCTTGCACGTGTAGGAACACAAGCACCATACATTGAGCTGTATGTCGTCACAATTCTGGTTTGCAGAAAGGTTAAATACGCCCCGACACAGAGAGAGACTCAGAGAACCAAGGGACTGTATTGGAGATGGGACCCTCTTTTTTTGCTTTCTTCTGACAAATTGTTCTTCTGCTGTACCTAAGCAGTGTAATTTGATGTCTGATAATAAAGAAAACGAAAGGAACATCGACATGCTCTTTGATTCATTCCTCACATGCAACAACTTATTTAACCTATTTAACATGCTAAAATATATTTTCTCCAATGTGCAATATCTATAAAATCTTGTTCTCTGTAATACTTCTCACACTGAGGTAAAACCACCAGTTTCAGCTGAAAATATACACTGATTTTTTCTTGACAGATTAATAAAGTATTGTTAGAATTCACACTGAGGGGCAGATTCACAAAGAATGAATTGCAGCCGCTGATAGCGCCATGAATTGTGCATCACTTGCAACTGTCGTGATTCACTAAAGATATTGCACTAAGTATATCACAGTGCACATACACTATTAAAGTTCTGCAGCTGAATTTCTCATGTGAAAAAAAAAAAAAAAAAGAAAGGTAGGGGAGCGTCCTGCCACTGAATGTGCTTCATTTCTCACCAGCCTTCTGAAGATGGTGATAATTTCACTGCGACTATTAGCAATGGTGTTTGGTTTATTTGCATTATCTCTCTCCACATTAGGCCTATATTAGGCCTTCTGTATTTTTTCTATATTATATATGTCATATACCACTTATACTATACTGTGTATATCTCTGCATTTATTTAAATATATTTATTAATTGATGTTCATTCTACTACATGCAACAACGTATTTAACCAATTTAACATGCTTTAAATATATTTTCTCCAATGTGCAATATCTGTAAAATGCAAAGTACTTTCAGGAAACACAAAATGTATAAATTAATTATGAATGCCAAATAGCAGAAATTTATATATTTATTGTGTATAGAATGTATGTATATGTCATATTTTTTATATTCTTATTCTGTTCTTATATCTATGTGTCTGTATTTTGAGCTGACGTGACAATTGAATTTCCCCACTGCGGGATAAATAAAGTCATATCTCATCTCATCTCATCTCATCTCATCTCATCTCATCTCATCTCATCTCATCTTATCTTATTAACAATCTTACAAGCATTTGTCAGAGCTTTTCTAATATCACACCTGCTTGCTGCTGCCTTTAAATGTAATAAAACATCACATTTCCTGCTGTGTTGGAACACAAATATTGCTGGTTAACATGTATTATTTATTGCATATATAATACAATTTATATGGCTTTCTGTACTAAATCCAGCTTTGTGACAATGAATCGTCATCATCATCACTGACAGGTCTAGTTTGGAATGATGGCTCACTCTCTGCTATAACTATTCATAAAATATAGATAGAAAATAAAGATGCGGCAGCCTATTGCTTACAGTAATTAGAAATGAGTAGGACAAGTCCAGCCACAAGTATAGCTGTTACCAAATCCATCAGAACTGATCTGCAATAAACAGTATTAAAACGTATCTGTTGAAGAACAGAAGGCTAGAAGATACTACAGACAGACGATGAGCTGTGGAGCAACAGGAATGCAGATAACCAGTGGTGGAAAGTAACTAAGTGCATTTACTCAAGTAATGTACTTAAGTACAGTTTTGAGGTACTTGTACTGCACTTGAGTATTTCCATTTTATGTAACTTTATACTTCTACTTCACTACATTTTGAGGCAAATATTGTACATTTTACTCCACTACATTTAGCTGACAGCTTTAGTTAGTTTTCAGGTTGAGATTTTACATAAAAAACATGATAAAAGTTAGAGTGATTCGATATTTCAAACCTCATAATAGTAGGCCTATATTAAAATGAGTCCTATCTTTACAAAACTAAAACGCTGCTTACATAAATGCATCAATAATAATAATAATCCAATAATATATTTAGAATATATAAAACTATCTGAGTGGGTCCATTCTGCTTAACAAGTACTTTTACTTTTGATATTTTAAGTACATTTTGATGCTGATACTTTTGTACTTTTACTTCAGTAAGTTTAGAATGCAGGACTTTTACTCTTAGTGGAGTCATTTCACAGTGTACTTTAACTTAAGTAAGGGATCTTAATACTTCTTCCATCACTGGATATAACAGTGAATATGAGGGAAAATGGTTGCATTGGTATACGAATACATTATCCTACTTTGCAGGAGACATAGTCAAATATGTGTAGGTAAATGTTGAGTTCCAGGCTGCAGGCCCTGATGCCAAGCTTGAGAATTTTGTGTGTTTACAGCCCACATGGTCGCTCATAAAGTTGGAATAAAATCTTTTTTACCTCTTTCCATGAAATGATTGTGACGATGTGATTTATTCTTGACAGATAATGTTTATATCTTCTTGAAACTTTATGAATCAATCTCAAAAATGAAAATGAAACCGCAATTAACAGAGGATTTTGTGTGGAAACAAACTGTCTAATATAAAAAAAAAAGTATGTCTTCCATCCATATCAGCAGAGAGATAAAAACTGAATTGTAATTTCTGTCCACATGTGATCTGAAAAAATTAGATAATGCATATTAGGTATGTGATGTGTGCCACATGTGTGAGCAAAAATCAATGATCTGTACTCATGAATGTTTTTGTGGAGGCTTGAATGGTATAAGCTAAGTGAAATGATTTTTATTTATTTCCCAGTGAAGAGTCAATTGGAGGGTAACTGAATTAATTACTAATTGCTTTGATAGAATTATATCATCGATGGAACAATTGACAGTTGACACGATTCCATTGTAATCACAACCTCCGAGTCTTTTCTTTAGTTGTTATCAGAGGCTGCAGGACAGCAGCTTTCATCACAATAAGGTCTTAGTGTACAGTGGTCTCTGTGGAAAAAAATCTCTCCCTAATTGAAATAAAGATGTCAAAGTGAATCAGACAATGAGTTGATTCCCATCTGCTCTGTGTGGTTTCATTTCAGTTTGCCTTTATCTCTCTGTCTGTCTGCTCTGTTCGTCCGTCTCTTTATTTGTCTGTAAAAAGGCAAAATGCTTCCCTGTCACAATACCATCCTGCTGTGATTACCATGCAAATGTATTCCATTAGGATGTAAATGATCAACATAATGATGATTTTTAATTAGAATGTAAATGATGATTATTTGTATGAAGATATCAGCAGCTGTGGGAGAGGAGTGTGACAGCAAGCTGTTGTCTCTGTGACTGACTGACTGACTGAATGGATGGATGGCTGCTCTTTCATTCATCCAATAACAATATTCTGTTCTTCCTCTTTTATTTCTCCCTCAGTTTCTCTTTCTGTTCTTCCTGGACACAACACAGACATGCACACACACACACACTCACACACTCACACACACACACACGCACACACACACACACACACACACACACCTACACACACACACACACACACACACACTTTTTTCAGTAATGGCGCACCAGTTTGCAGAAGATTGGGTTCCAATGATATTTAATAGACTAATGTACACTATATAGCAACTTATATACTTATATAGCAACTACTGAGGCGTATAGTGTATAAGCACACTTATACACACACAAACACACAGACACACATGCACACACGCACGCACACACACATGCATGCACAGACAGACAGACACAGACACACACATGCACTCAGAGACACACACATGCTCGCAAGCACGCACACACACATGAACGCACACACACGCGCATGCATGCACAGATACACACGCACACACACACACACACACACACACACACACACACACACACACACAGATACACACACACACACACACATGCATGCACACACAAACAGACACAAACATTTACGCATTTACACATGTACGCACGCACACACACACACACACACACACACACACACACATTTTATTCCGTAAAAGGACACCAGTTTGTAGCAGATTGGGTTCCAATGATATTTGGTAAATGGTAAAATGGTAAATGGACTGCACTTATATAGCGCTTTTATCCAAAGCACTTTACACTACAGACTGCGCTCATTCACCCATTCACACACACATTCATACTGGTGGCCGAGGCTATCTTACAACAGTGCCACCTGCCACCATTGGGAATTCATTCACACACCAATGAACACAGCATCGGTGGGCAATTTGGGGTTCAGTATCTTGCTCAAGGATACTTCGACATGTAGGCTGCCGTGGTCAGTGATCGAACCACTGACCTTCTGATCGGTGGTTCGATCACTCTACCAACTGAGCCACAATAGGCTAAAAGTACTCTTATATAGCAACTTAACTGAAATAGATCATCTTTCTTACTAAAGAATTAATTATTTGGTATTCTGTATTATCTGTATTAGAGGATCAGACATGATAATGGTCATAGTGACAAAAATTATATAATTTAGTGTGATCCATTTAAAACACAGCCCCTGAATCGACCACCAACTTCTTGGCCCCATCAAGGCATGGTGGACCTTGTTTGCATTGATTGACATGTTGCTTCTTTTTTTACCACCAGTAGTTTTAATTATTTCTTTTTTTCTTCGCTTTTCAATATATGCATGGAAACTATTGGATGGTTGAGGTAAAGGAAAAGGCATTGTTGTAGTTGGTAAGAAAATTAAACATCATTTTGTATTATATAGTTGCTGTCATATGCCTATATAGACAGTTCCATCTGAGTTTTGTGACTTGTGCTGGATGTCAGTCATCTAGTAAACCTGCTGATTGGCCCGGTTGGGAACATGGTGGCTGGAAATCAGTCTGAATGGTAGAGTGACCAGCCTCATCTGGCAGAGCAAATAAAAATAAGCTCAGCAGATTTGTCTCATTTCCAACATAACTGTACTAAGGCCATATGGTCAGATATAAGTAATTTAATCAATGTAACAATAACTAATTTCAGTTTGGAACCAACCAGGGCTACATGTGGTGGCGTGGTGGTTAGTGCTTTCACGTTTCACTCCGGCTTCCTCCCACAATCCAAAAACATGCACTGGTTTAATTGGGGACTCTTAGTTGTCCGTAGGAGTGAATGAGAGCCTCATTCTCTATGTGTCTGCCCTGTGATAGTCTAGAGACCTGTCCAGATTGTGCCCATTGTCGCCCAATGTCAGCTCCAGCCCCCGCGACCCTCTTGCTGTGAGGCAAGAGTGCTAACCACTACACCACCGTGTCCCTCCACCCTTACTTCTTTCCTTTGCAGATTTGCCACTAGAGGGCTTTCTCACTTGAACATCAACATTTTGTTGTTTTGTGGCACTTTAATGACAGATGCTGGTTCTTCCTGGAAGAAGAGTCCCAGCTCTCCCCTCAGAATAAAGGCCTGAGGGGTTAAGGTCAAGGCTCCCTGTGTCAAGTGACTCATATGTCAGTCAAAAATTGGTATCAGGCTTTTTGCTCATGACCTTTATCAAGTCCTTTACTACTGGGTACCTTCATATTACAAATCAGATTATTCAATTTACGTACTTAGACAACAGTAAACCTACAATGAAAAGAGAAAAGCAATGAAGAGGAATGTGAGTGCAGATCTGTTGTGGCAGGACACGCCGAAATGGAGTTTGGCAGCCTCTTCATCTCCAGCATGATCCAAATACTGAAGTCAATTTGCTAATTTGCCAGTTAATGTTAGTCGGGGAAGGGGAGGTTAATTGGCACAGCGTTAAAATTCCTCATAAATATGTTTTTTAAAGGTGCAATGTGTAAGAAATGGCCAGACTCTTAGTTTTAGACGTACATTCTGTTAGGTTCACAAATTTCTTTCTCTTTTTTTTTGCCTGAATTTGTTTACTTTCCCAAAGTAAAAAATTACCCAAGATGTGCAAAAATGAAATATTTAGAGATGTTATCCTTTTGTTGAGGTGCAATAGATTTTTGTGCACTGAGGCTGTTCCAGATCCAGGATCTTTTAAAATGAAATTTAGATTGACCAGTGTGGGTCAAATCAAGGGCAATTGTGGCTTGAGGGGATCTTGAAAAAACTCCGAAAAAATGTTGATGCCATGTTTGTGACCTTGAAATCTGCGTTCATTCTAAATTTTCCCAGGTTACCAGCAAGACAGTCAGATGGAGGTTTTTGAGGTGTCAAGGCACCTGTTGTTCTTCTCTGCCAGGCTGTTGCTCTCTGTGTGTCTCTCTGAGCAAGTAACCTGAAATGGAGCTAGACCATGACCTCAGAAACTTAATTCAGTCCTAGGTTTTAATATTAGTTTGGAAAGTTTGCTTTACATCTTAGAGGACTTGTGTCTCTCACTGTTACTTCATCCAATCTTGAGATGTGTCATTGCTGTGATTAATAAATCATGCAAGTCTGGCACAAAGTGAAATGCTGCCCCTTTTTTTATTTTTTTTTATTTGAAGCATGTGGCAACAAATTAGACATTACACCTTTAGTGCATATTTTTCAGGAAGGCAATTAAAGTTAAATTGCCTTGAATAATAATAATTTAAATCTCTTGCCATTTAAATTCAGCCCAATTCAAATTTTCTGTAGGCCAGGCCAATTTAATTAAAATTCCCATTGCTTATGTTGTATTGAATACAATTCCAAAGTGAGCGGGTGGGGTCTACCAAGAGAAGCTGAATGCTGTGTTAAATCACCTTGGAAACCTTTTTCTCTGCAGGGTGTGGTGCATCACCTTCAACACAAACACACACACACATACATGCAAGCACGTACACACATAATCATACAGTCATTATGAACAGAATAACCTAATGATCTTGTCATCACTCTTGTTTCAGTAGGGGAAAGTAGGAAGCCATCATTGATCACTCTCCAAATGCTCTTTGATGATTAAAGTTCCTATTGTGCTGTGTGATGCAGACAGTAATTGATAGGTGCTGACATGATGTGGATTGTGTGAGATGTAATGGAATGAAACTTTTCAGAGTGAAGCTGCAGGTCATCTGTCTTGGATCCCCTCTCTCTTTCTCTCTGTGACAGCCGTCAGCTCCTCTTTCTCTCTCTTTTTTCCAGTCTTTTGTTAGGTAAATGAGGAGAGGTTGACCCCATTCTCATTTTGCAGCCACCCGCTGGCCGATGGAAGACAGAAAGAGATGACGGGCTGAATGAATGAATGAAACAGAGGGAGAGAGCCAATGAATAGTTTTTTTTCTATTCAACAGTACCTCACTTCTGAATTTGCAGTCTATGAAAATTGTACCTTTGAAGGTGGTGTGTGTGTACTTGCACGAATATTGCAGTATTCTGAATGCCATTTGCCACTTCATTGCATCCATTCCATCCCAAGCCTTATAGAGATCATACCTAAATTCACACCTGTCATTTTAATACATGATGGACTACAACTGAATGTTGGTAGTTAAAACAAATTGGTGAGAAATGAAGAAAAACTGAACATAGCAAGATGTTGTTCCATCACAAGTCTCAATTTATATGTTATACAATTCAAATGAATGGGGAACGTGGTGAAAATGTAACTCTTTTGACACTTTTTCAAGCATGAATTGCTTTCAGCTAGAAACTACATTCAAACCTTAAAATGTTCCCCATTTTTCCGACATTCTACATGTCACTCAATTTTAAAATCCCATAAAAACTTTCAGAAATATTACACATTATTTGAAGCTTGGTTAAAAAAGCTTCAAATAAGCTCAGTGTGTATTACACGAAATGGTCACAGCTAGAGTGGAGAGAAGCATTCAAACTTTTTGAAAAAATACTTTCATTCCAAAAAGTTCTCCTATCTAAACGGCAGAAAAGGTTGTGTTTTAGCACCACCCATTACGATTCGTAGGTACGTACCGCGGCTCGCGGTATAACGGCACGTTCTAAAAATAGCACACACGTACAGCCCGCAGTTGTAAAAAGGCTGCAGTTTCAGTTTCAAAAAACTTCCTAGGAAGGCGTTATTAAAGACAGCTTAAACAGTAAATAAATGTACGTAAATGCCGGAAATGAAGTAGTTACAAGGGTCACGTGACTACCGCAAGTTACGTTCAAAAACAGGATTCATGTAACTTACATAAACAACATGTAGTTATGTCATATTGACAATTTATTAACAGAATAACCAGAAAACAAGCTATATCATGATCAGCCTGTTCAACCATCAAAAAAGGTCTTGGGTACAGGCAGTTAAAAATGAGCAATATTGACGTATTTCACCGACCACTGCAATGCGTCCGCTGCCATCTTGTTGATGTAGTAGCGATTGACTTTGAAGCAAATTTGAAATTTCTGATTTCCACCTTCAGTTGGAGGCTGGGGTGGTGGATTGGTCGAACAAACAGCATACTTTCACCCAGGAGAGTAGGGTTCGCTCTCCTGTTTTTTACGTAACTTGTGATAGTCACATGACCCTTGTAACTATTTAAACTCCAGCATTTACGTACATTTATTTACTGTTCGAACAGCTTTTTATAACTTCTTATCAGGAAGTTGTTTCCCCTAAACCTAAGGTCAGTGGTTTTACAACATAAATCCATAGAAACTGCAGCATTTTTTACAACAGACAACAGACAGCACAAACCGCACGTGTGTGCAATTTTTAGAACGTAGTATTGCGAGCCACAAGCCGCGAGCCGTGATAAGTATATATGTGCTTTGAAACGCGAACCGCGATACGTGTCATATTGGGTGGTACTGACACACGACCTCTTCTGCCGTTTAGGTTGGAGAACTTGTTGATCATGATAAATATTGTTATTTAGATATGAAATTACCTATATCGGGATAGAAGATTTTGGCCATATCGCCCAGCCCTAGCCATAGCATATGATTATTTTCAGTAAGCCCTATATGGAAAAAAGCACATGTGGTTAAATGTGGAAACATTTATTCAGGTTTGCCTCTCATCACCTTTGTGAAGGTCAGTGTAATTACAGTTACAGTTTTTTTTTGTATAATCTCTTTATGATTAGCAAAAAGCATCTTCCAAAACATATTCATATAGCAGCAGAGTTTTAGCCAGTACTGACGATTGCTTTCAGCAGTTCAAATGACAAATATGGCTGGCAGTAAATGAAGCTGTTGCTTGAATGTAAGTTGATTCAGTTATGACAGATGAACTCAGCTGGTACAGGGTTTTAAGAACCTCCACTCTGCAAGATCACTCCACTGTGTTTTTGTAGTTCTAACAACATCAACAGAGTGAAAAGTCTTCTTAATAAAATGATCAGCTGATTGTGTCGTGTAATTTACAGTAATAGCATTGTCCTAGTTTCATTCATACGATGAAGGCATCCAACAGAATACAACGACTGATTGTTCACACAGTTGCAAATACACAAGACTTGATATTTAAGTGTGAATCTTTGTATTGCTGTATGTTTGAATCAGTGTTTTTATGGGATTCATTTATTCAAAGTTATTTGGGTTTTATTTGATCAAGTTTGTTTAGTAAAAGTGAATGAAAATAGTGATGCTGACCTTTGTATCAATACAGAATCATTTATATTATTAAATGAACAACCTTACATAAGTTAGGTTAGACTGAGTAATCCAAGTATAATACCACATTACACCACACCAGTCTGATGTGTGCAGGTGCATGGGGTTGTTTTGTGGCATCCTGGTGTTCTTTTCAGGTGTCATAAAGAAGAAACAAGGATCCATTTAATCATGATTATTATCATTATTAATCAGTTTATCAATGAAAAATATAAAATTTGATAATTGATGTTTTTTTTGTTCATCATATCCATCAAAAACTCATGGGGAAGACTCTGTGTTTAACTATATATAGTATATATCATATAGCTTCAGAGCTATACCACAAAGTAAGCTATTTACAAAACTAGTTACCGATTATATTAAGCATCACCCCATCTATGTTGGCGAATGGGCTGAATCACATTGCTGCTAAGCAACATGTTTGGGAGGGACTACTGGTTTCCCATTAGGGAAATGAAAGGAAAAGAGTCACTGGACGGACTTGCAGGGGCATGAACGCTGGTGGATTTGTGGAATCTCTGGTTGAAAAAAAGGCTGGGTCTTTGCATTTCCACACATGTTCAACTGGGCAAAGAATGAACAAGCTGGACATAAGCAGCGGTGGAAGAAGTATTCAGATCCCTTACTAAAGTAAAAGTACTAATACCACACTGTGAAATTACTCCACTACAAGTAAAAGCCCTGCATTCAACACTTACTGAAGTAAAAGTACAAAAGTATCAGCATCAAAGTGTACTTAAAGTATCAAAAGTAAAAGTACTTGTTATGCAGAATGAACCCACTCAGATTGTTTTATATATTCCAAATATATTATTGGATCAATATTATGATGAATTTATGTAAGCAACATTTAATTGCATCAAAAGGTTTGATTTAAAAAACCCAAGTTGAATCACTTAGAAAAAAAAAAAAGTTATATCTCTGCCTGAAAAGTCACTCAGGCTGTCAGCTAAATGTAGTGGAGTAAAAAGTACAATATTTGCCTCTAAATGTAGTGGAGTAGAAGTAAAAAAGTTACGTAAAATAGAAATGAAGTATAAGTACCTCAAAATCGTACATAAGTACAGTACTTGAGAAAATGTAATTAGTTACTTTCCACCATTGGATATGAGGAGTGGCTGAAACTGGGATTACAATTAATTTAGAAACAAATTAATGAAGAAACAAAGACTACAACAAGATCAAGCAAAAAGAAGAAACAAAGACTACAACAAGATCAAGCAAAAAGATCCATTACATCTAAAGTTTCAGCAGTTGCTAGGTACATATGCTGCAACATTGAGAGGCGCAGACTCTGCTACTTGTGCAAATACTGACTTTCCTGGCATGCATTGCAATGTTGGAGAATAGAAACTATGTCATCTTTGGAAATAAAGACTCTGGCAGAAGAAATGCCTCTTTAGCCAAGCCAAAACGCAGATGCAAAGATGCAAATGCAAAGTCTTCCACTTCAGGATGACGACATTACACAAGGACATGGCTAAAAAACTCTCCACACCAAAATGTGACATATGTGAGATGAAAACCAACAAGAGAAAACAACCCAAGGATATAGATGAAGAACAGGGGGATGAGGATATACAAGCTGTGGAGGACAAAGACCCAGAAAGTTCAGGCAGTTCGTACCTACCTGTTACAATTGGAAAACGTCTTTGTGAAGCTTGACAATTCCCTCCAACAAAGAGAGGCATACAACAGCAATGTCGTTAAATCAACTTCAATGCTTATTGTCGCAGATCCACAAGGGATGTTTGATAATTAGAAAACATGTTATAAAGAAATTCATAACTTTTCCAAATCCATAATATATTTCAAATTATTTTATTATGGAAATCCTCCCAGATCACTGGAGAAGACAAATACTTTACACTTTAAAATTAGAAACAGATTTACATCTCAGACACAATCTATTGTATATAAGCTAGCAAGGTGTTTGTTCTGCTTCCAGTCTTTCAATAGTTGGTTCACTGTTAAATCTCTGGACATCGGAGCTTTGGAATTAAAACAAACTCAGATTTAGACATAGTTTTTCAGTTCAAACCAGAGTCAATATCACATCCAGGTCAGGGTTTTTACAATACCAAACACATATAACCAGAGTCCACATTCTGAATTTTATACACATTCCAGGCCGGAGCTTTTGGAATCTGCTGATGAAACAAATTCACAGCAGACAGTTAATTTCAAGTTTCATTAAGTTCTTCCCTTTATGTTTCAGTCAACATCTTTTTTGCTACAAATACACCAACATGATATAAATTAGAAACTGAAATTAGAGGTAATATGTCTTCCCACAGAATGTCCAATGGACACTGAGCAGTTTATTCCTGTCTGGAGATTAGTGTTACCAAAATATGGGCCACCTTCCTGAGCTTCCTGAGTACAGCTCAGGCTAGAGTTTTTCATCCGGGGCTTGTACCAGTGTCGCCACAAACCAGACTCTGAATGGCAGCTGGAAAATGATGTGGAGACCGAACTCCCCAAGACTATTGATCCAGTTGGAGTTGAACTTGTTCTGGTTTTAGTGATATTACAATCCTGTAGTTGGAAGAGTACTCAAAGTTCTGTCCTGCTTGTCTCCAGAATTTGGTTTGAACATTTTCTTGCAGACATTAATAAGAGTTATCCTTTCATATTCATTTTCTGCAGTGCAGTCTGTATGAGTCATGTCAGGTCAAGCTGTAAAGTAGGGTTTGGTCATGCTTTGATGTCCCATACAGTCCTGTTGCAGCAGTCACTGCTGGTGATCCCTGCAGGCAAAAACAATTGCTGGGTAAAAATGACATCACTGCAGGCGTGGCCAGTACTGTGACATGTCTGCTTCATTTCCTGGAACTTGGACTGGAACTGAGACACCAGGAGAAATCAGACCTAGCAATAGGAAAACAAAACAGCTATTAGAGTTGACAGACACGACAAGTTTAAAGGTGTATTTTGTGTGTAAGTATCAGTTGCAAATAAAGTGTCTGCCCTTCTGAACAGAGTACACACAAGGCATTTGGACTAAAGAAACTGTGTAGACATATTGGAAGCACCAAAGGAAGGCCTGTATAACGTTGTAAAAAAGGGTCTTTTAATTTAAATCTGACAATTTCTGCGGGACCTTACATCTCTACAAACTAGTACTAATAGTACAGATAAGCATTGTCCAAACCCACAGAATTTATTTGAAATGCTAGTAATAGGAAAGTTTCCAAAGATTCCAAAGTTTCCAAAAATACCAAACATGACAAATTAATCTTGGGGAAATGTGCATGAAAAGATGCAAAAGGCATAATGTTTCCGTCTGCAGCTCAAGTGGGTTGGCCTCTTACTGTTTTGTTGAAATTAATGTTCGAACACTTTTATTATTACAAAAAACATTCTCATATGCAGTCACATTTAAGTATCAACATGCATCCTGTCTGCACAGACAGAAAGGAGTGAATGCAGAGAATCAAACAGTAGCCATCGTAACTTCCTACCTGTTGACGACGTTGCAGAAGACGTCATTGACTGGCTGTTGATGTGTGGCTGCATGTGTGAAGGAGTGAATGTTTCGTAACTTCTTCCATTTACAGAGGGGCTGGTGGGCAGCATGCAGGAATAAGAGGTCTGGTTGGATGCCTGGAAACATAACCGTTGGGTTAGTGTCATGCAAGATTAATAGTGTTGTCAAAGTCATGAACTATCAAAGTAAGTTGCCGTCAATTCACTTTAGTATTTATCAAGTAATTATAATCACTCAATTAGTGGCTTTTTTCCCCACAGAAAAGGTCATGGTCAACAAGCCATATTAAGGTAGCGGTAGTATTTTCCTTCAAGAAAAACTCTTGACAATGTATTTGAATATCAACCCCAATGGCTCAATGAAGCCAATGCACAAGAGCACCCCTTTTTGACTGAGGCACTTCCAATGCCGGTTTGAACCCGGTGCCTAATTTCAAACCAGTTCCTCCCTTTTTGACAGCCAAAGTACCAGCTCTCAGCCCAGAAAACTGGTTTCAGAGTGGCATCCACTCTTTGCTGGTCTTGAACCACGCTTGTTGTATTTTATTGACACATGACAATACAAAAGTTATGTCAGGCTCGACTCTTTCGCTAGAAATACCTGTGGCTTTTTGGGGCTGACCACCAGGGGTCAGCCCTGCACACAGGTCTGTATGTGACTGATTGACTGACTGAGTGGACTACTTTGGGCATGCTAACAATAAAACCTGCATCGACAGCTTTTACAAATCAAATGGATATTCCATTGTGCGGAGCCACACATTCAATTCAGTAAGCTTCGCCTCCAACACAACTAATGCTCCACACTTATTACATGTTCCATCACCAGTAAAGAGGCCGAAGAGTAGCAAAACATTTGGTAGATTTACATATTCAATAAAATCGAATCCTAGTTGATCCGTTTCCACCCGTGACAAACATTCCAACAAAGCTGTTCACATGTATATCAGCCTGTCCAAGCTTGGAGGTGATGCTTTATTAAGTTGTGCGTTGTGCTGTTCTGTGAAATATTCTTACTTGCATAGGCAGGCTGGCAGCCATACTGAAGCTGGGCATGGCTGGTAAGCTGTAGCTGTTGGACAGAACTGGATCCGACCTACCCAACATGGAGCCCGATGAGAAGGACACTAGAGAGATAAGGATGGAGAAATGATTGTAGAACCAATGATTTGTACAGAATCCTAGCAATAAAGGTATGACATATAAGTTGTTTCTGAAAACATTTGAGGTAAGAAATAAGCAGTATCAGATTTTTTTTTTCCGCACTTGACCAGCGCCGCCTAGTTTGACAGTTTGATCTGAGTTTCATGAGGTGCGCTGGACTGCTGACACGGACCACAGTGACCTCGCAACCTGAGTTGTCTTGATGTTAAACTTAAGTAAAGGAAAGTTCTTATTAAATGTAGAGTTGAATGAAAATGATTGGTATCCCAATAAGTTTCCTTATTTGGAGTCCACCTGCATAATTGTGTCTGGGAGTGTGGAAGTGTAGAAGAAGGTGTTTTTCCCAACCACAGTCAAGTGGCTTTACTGTTAACTGTTTCCCGTGAACACAAAAGTTTTCTTTGAAAAGCCACTATGTATGTAACAAGTGGAAAGTGCGGAACCATCCCTGACACATCCAAAACCAAAGCAAGACACTTAGACACTTTACATATGACAAGTCAAAATCTTTTCAGTGAAAAACACATTCGTTTTATGCCCATAAAAATGCCAGTCAAATGTGTAGTGCATGTCAGTACCTGGCGTAGTAGGCTGTGGTATAGGCTGGTAAACACTGGTGTTGAAGCTGCTGCTAATAGGAATATGGTTGGAGGAGTTGGACACCTGACGACGTTGATTTCTCAGCTTCTCCTCTCTTCTCCACTTCGCTCGTCTGTTGGAAAACCAAACCTGCATGTGCCAGAGTAGAAGAAAAAGCATAGATTGTTAAAAGGTTAAAGGTCAATTGCAACACACACACACACACACAATCACACACTATGGCCATTATGCCTAAAAATGATACATAATAGAGCATACCTGTATTCTTGCCTCTGGAAGGTCTATTTTGTTAGCAAGACGTTCTCGGGCAAACACATCAGGATAGTGAGTCCTTTCAAACTCTGGAACAAAAACCATTGTGTCACAACTTGTAAAAAATTGAGCAAAACTTCAGTAGTCACATAATATATGCTAAATCGTATCAGGAAGGTAAAATAACAGGGCCTTAAAACAACTACTTCCACACTTGGGATGCAGTTACGGACACTTACCAGCCACTTCATTAGGTACACCTGTTCAACTGCTGGTTAATGCAAATATTTGATAAGCCAATCACACGGCAGCAACTCAATGCATTTAGGCATGTAGACATGGTGAAGACGAGCTGCTGAAGTTCAAAGCGAGCATCAGAATGGGGAAGAAAGGTCATTTAAGGGACTTTGAACATGGCATGGTTGTTTTTCTGAGTATTTCACAAACTGCTGACCTAACAACCATCTCTAGGGTTTACAGAGAATGGTCCGAAAAAGAGAAAATATCCAGTGAGCCTTGATGCCTTGTTGATGCCAGAGGTCAGAGGAGAATGGACAGACTGGTTGGAGATGATAGAAAGGAACTAGTTGTTACAACCAAGGTATGCAGAAGAGCATCTCTGAACACACAACACGTCCAACCTTAAAGCAGACAGCAGCAGAAGACTACACCAGGTGCCACTACTATCAGCTAAGAACAAGAAACTGAGGCCACAATTCTAAGATGCTCATTGAGCATGGTTTGAACACCACAGCCTCCCTGAGTATTGTTGCTGACCATGTCCATCCCTTTATGACCACAGTGTACCATCTTCTGATGGATCCTTCCAGCAGGATAAAGCATCATGTGACGAGACTCAAATCAACTCAAACTGGTTTCTTGAACATGAGAGTGAGTTCACTGTACTCAATGGCCTCCATAGTCACCAGACCTCAGTCCAATAGACTGTTGGGATGTGGTGGAACGGGAGATTGGCGTCATGGATGTGCAGCAGACAAATCTGCAGTAACTGTGTGATGCTATCACGTCAGTATGGATCAAAATCCCTGAGGAATGTTTCCAGCACCTTGTTGAATCTATGCTGCAAATAATTAAGGCAGTTCTGAAGGCAAATGGGGTCCAACCTGGTACTAGCAAGGTGTACCTAATGTAGTGGCTGTTGAGTGATGGTTCTAAAATAACAACACTGACTCTTGGTTTCGCATTGGACACACACACACACACACACACACACATTTCTCCTGGGTCAAAGTCAGGGATTTGTTTGATCTATCCACCTGTCCTCCTCCTTGTTACTCTAAGCTCGAATAGTACTGCAGATGGTTTTACCTTACAGTCAATGGAAAGCCAACAGAACACTGTATAGTTATCTTTTTCCCCATCATATATATGTGGTTGTATGATATCTAATTGTGTGATATCTAGCTGTATGATATACTAACAATGACCAGTTACCTTTCTCCAGTGCTTCTATCTGGTCCTGTGTGAAAGATGTCCGGTTTCTCTGAAGTTTCCTCTTCAGCTGAAGCCTCATCTGAGTCTCCTCTGAGTCCTCCCCATTGGAACTAACTGATATGGTGTTCTCCCCTCCCTCTGCCTGTGGACACTCTGCATCAGGGGAGGAAGGAAAAAGTTGGGGTTGGGTTTGAAACGTTTTCAACATCTTGTAATTAAAAAAATAAACAACATGACAACATAATTACATTCCATTACCAGTAGAAGATATGCATTCAAAATGTAGTAAATCAAGATGAAAGCTGAATTTTGAAAATTAAAGACCTTTGTACTCATGTAATATATATAGATATTTTGAGGAGTTTACATGTGAAATCTTAATCTATAACTCCAGCCATAAGATACATGTAGTAATATCCTCCTACCAACTGTGGGGGCTAAACGCATATAATTTTAATAAACAGACTTTCAAAATAGATCAGTGTCTCTGGTATAGAGCTTGACTGGTTTTGCTCATACTTATCATGGATAATTTATTTTTATTTTAGGCAACATTATTAGTCAGCAGAATGTGTAATATTGTTACGCAGATGATACACAATTGTATAATCTTGGTTTCTGTTTTTTTTTTTTTTTACTGATAACTAACATCATCCCACATGAAGAGGAATCGGCTCATTGAATGCACAAGAGTCTCAGTTTTCCAGTGATACCCAGTTTATGTAATTCAAAGCCTGTTTAGGGACCTCAGTATGCACAAATATTCAAATACTTTTTTTTTGCAAATGTTGCCTTAAATTGCATGTTATCAGCATAAAGTTAAAATAAAGCATATTATTTTAATGCACAGACTTTCAAAACAGGTCTGTGTCTTTGGTATAGAGCTTGACTGGTTTTGCTCATACTTATCAGGAATATTTTTTCTGTTAGTTTAGCCAACATTATTAGTCAGCAGGATGTGTAATGCCATTCTATTGTATAATCTCTGTTTCACCAGACAACCCCAGTTCTTTGAATGCTGTTATTATCTGCCTCACTTATATCAACATTTAGATGAAAACTACATTAATATCAGTGTTAGGGAGTAACTAGTTACACATGACTGTGTTATGCATTTTTCCTATATTATATATGTCATATACCACCTATACTATACTATGTATTTCTCTGCATATATTTAAATATATGTATTCATACTACATGCAAGAACCTATTCAACCTATTTAACATGCTAAAATATATTTTCTCCAGTGTGCAATATCTGTAAATTGCAAAGTACTTTCAAGAAAACAAACAGAAAAATACAAATTAATAATACATGCCAAATAGCAGAAATGTATTAATAAAGTGTGTTAAGAATGTATGTATATGTCCTATTTTTATATTCTTAATCTGTCTTCTATATCTATGTTTCTGCATCTTGAGCTGCTGTGACAACTAAATTTTCCCACTGCGGGATAAATAAAGTATCTTATCTTATGTAATTAAGAAATAAATAGAACTATAATATATTTTTTACGGCTAAAAATATGGAATTAAATCCCAGTTACAAATAAAACTGTTAGTGATTACAAAGGGGTTACATCCCTACCATCCATACCCTCACATCATACATTGCAATGTCATCAGGCAGATCCTAAACCATATGAGCATAACAACAATGTGGTGAGCATCTGGAAGAGCCGACTAAGAGGGCGGGACGGGGTGGTCCATCAAGAGCAGTAGATAATATCACAGATGACAGAGAATCATCTGTCAGTTTCTGTTGGACTGCTGCCTCAACACTGGTTGTTTATTAATATAATACATGATGATGAAATGATCACACTAAACGAATGCCAACTTAATAAATGTACTTAGCAGTGGTGGAAAGTAACTATGTAAATTTACTCAATTACTGTGAATAAGTACAGTTTTGAGGTACTTGTACTTAACTTGAGTATTTTCATTTTAAGTAGCTTTATACTTCTACTTCACTACATTTAGAGGCAAATATTGTACTTTTTACTCCTCTACATTTAGCTGACAGCTTTAAATTACATCTCATAACAGTATATTAAGAATATAATGCTTTTATGCTTACATAATGCATCAATAAAAATCACCCAATACTAAATATAACAATCTGAGTGGGTGCCTTCTGCATAACAAGTAATTTTACTTTTGATACTACATTTTGATGCTGATACTTTTACTTCAGTAAGTTTTGAATGCAGGACTTGTAGTTGAGTAATTCCACAGTGAGGTATTAGTACTTTTACTTAAGTAAGTGATCTGAATACTTCTTCCACCACTGGCAGTTAGTGAATACACTGTCGGTTAAATACCATGTCTGGGTTATTAATATTAACTTTCTAATTTTTAATATTTAACTTTCTGTAAACAGGAGGTCTGGAACTGAGAACCCAGGGTCTAGGCTGTAGGCTTTTGTTATTATTAACATAATTATAAAGCTCCTTTTTGTAAAGTATTAATGAACTGTTGGTCCAAATAGTTATATATTTCCTTTTTACATCCTTCAAATTAAAATGGTTTGTGCTAATCTATATGTAGCTATTTAATAAAAAAGAAGATATGTAAAGTTTGACTGATTAAATTAAAGCATATAGTCTTGTATAGGCTAACAAAAAAATGGAATATTTTGGTCATTGTTTTTCTTAAATTATCCTATATTGTGATTGTTTTTGCAAATGTTTTGGAGGTTTGGTGCAATCTGGAACAAAAAAATTCCTTCGGGATTAATATGGTTCTATTTTATCTTATCTTATCTTATCTTATCTTATCATTTCGAATTATGTAAGTGCAAGAATAGATAAACTATTCCATGCTGAGTGAATAGCTTCTTGCAAAAGCTAGCAGGTATTGCACTTACCAATAACAACTACTGTAAATGAATAGCTGCAGTACGTCACTAAAACTCCGGCATCGATCAAAGCAGACCATATAATGTGTAATTTTCAAATCCACAAAAATAAAGCATGTTTGTGAGGTAAAGATGAGTGAAGGTACAGGGCCCTTCAGAGTGTAGCTCTCCAACATGTGATCCCTGAGCAGACGGGAGCTTGACTCCAACTCCCTGTGGAACTCATGTTATTTGTGGTGCTAGCCTAATTATTCATTATCCCCAGCAGACAGGGACTGCAAAACAGAATGAAGCCATTGCTCAGTGTCACAGTCAGTGAGGCAGAAAGAGACACAAATGAGAGCAAGCGCCCCCTCTCCCTCCCTCTTTCCCTCTCTCTCTCTCTTTCTCTGTCTCACACACACACAGGAACAAACATGTTGTAGACTGATAGGGAGGCAGCAGCAGCCGCGGCCGTATAGCATGACTTTGTTTCACTGTTGTAATCCCAGGGTGCTGGAGGAGGAGCAGCAGCATATGAGCCTACTCCATACAGCAAATGGGGCCCTCAGCCACACACACTGAAGGAAAAGGAAAGGAAGCTGCTCATGTCAACTATATACAATGTGTCCTCTGCCCTGTATAATGCAGATTTTTAATCAATTTTGCAAGTGGATAATTTACTGCAGCTGCTACTTTTAAAAAACAACAACTGAATGCATGGCACAGTGGGACAAATTGACCTGAGATCAAGTCAAAAAAAATGTCACAATCTAGGCATGCTAACCTCAGTAGCAGGATGATAATGTTTAGGAAAATAATTCAATTAATTCAAGGTCCACTTTCTACCTTTTGGAAACCCTTGAAATGCATCTTATGGTTTTTATCAGGTCATGGAGTAGGCCTTGCTGTCATCTTGTGACCTAAGCGTGGAACTTCTCAGTTCTTGTTTTCCCAGTGCATGTATTTACTAAGCGTTATGGTAAGAATGTGTTAGATCCACCTTCAAAATAAAAGCAAACACATGTATCGCTAATCAGATTTTTTTTTTCTGACGAACCACAAAGACTACAAAAAGGGTCTGTGGGACGGCCGTTCAGGCCTTTGACAGAATTTCCTATTGGTCAGTCTGCCCTTGGTACTAGTGGTAGTATTAGAAGTTGTCAAGAAGAGGAAGTGGAGTTAGAGTCTTACCAGTAGAAGTTAGTGTAGTCCCAGCGTACCACCCTGAGCGTCCACCCCAAGTAGTTTGTCCATTGAGCATCTTGAGTTTGTCAAACATCCCTTCAGCTCCTACTGTGCCCATTTGCTGTTTATCACTGGCCAGGTTCCTGAGCACCCGATTTATTGATGAAACCTGGTGATAAACACAACAAGGGGATTACATAAGAGCAGGAACAGAAACTATGGCGCCAAAAATGTCACAAAATAAAATCCAAACCAAAGCATTCATACCCCACAGTCAACAATCAGCCTGCTTCATCATGTCCATTTAATGAAACCATCTGTTAGACCTATCGAAAATACAATTGTAGCAGAGAAAAAGCCGAGGGACTTTAGACAAAGCCCTATTTATTATATAAGTAGGCATATTGTCAGAAAAAATTCTATAAACCAAGTATTCTGTTTATAGTAAACAGTAGGAAAGTAACTAGGTACATTTACTCAAGTACTGTGCTTAAGTACAATTTTGAGGAGTATTTCTATGTTATGTAACTTTATACTTCTACTCCATTACATTTTGAGGAAAATATTATACTTTTTATTCCACTACATTTAGCTGACAGGTTTTAGTTAGTTTTCAGGTTGAGATTTAACATAAAAAACATGATAAATTTAAAGTGATTAGACATTTTTTATTAAACCTCGTAACAGTATATTAAGTTGTTTAAATGAGCCCTACCTTGAAAAATTCAAACACTGCTTATATAAATGCATCACCAATAATATATTTGGAATATTCATAACAATCTGAGTGGGTCCATTCTTCATAACAAGTACTTTTACTTTTGATACTTTAAGTACATTTTGATGCTGATACTTTTGTACTTCAGTAAGTTTTAAATGCAGGACTTTTACTTGTAGTGGAGTAATTTCACAGTGTGGTACTACTACTTTTACTTAAGTAAGAGATCTGAATACTTTTTCAACCACTGGTGAGGGTTAAATTACAATTTACACTGTTCTACCAGGTTTACAGGTCAATTTCCCTCCTCTTTACTTCCTTCCATAAATTGATATACATTGATGAATTGAGCTAATATAGATAAGGACTAACTGTTCCACATGTGTGCAGAGATCTAACAAAGGCTTCATGTGTTTACTTTGGAAAAGTAAAAGATGCTGAAATTGCCCAGAGCTGAAGAATCGTTTTTATTGATTTTGATATTAGTGTATGGCTTTTGATAGGCAATTTAAAGTTTAACATTTTTTTTAGCACAGCATCTTCCTAATCCAACTTTTTTTGTGCCACATCACTCACTCAAACTACCAAGCCCACCTTCAAGCCTGTTTCAGTGTACAGTAACAATCAGGTTTGACTGAATAGTCTAGACTTACACTGGGTATGTTGTCGTTGGTGCAGACTCCCTCTGCCAGCAGTCGGTCTCTGATCTCCCAGGCGAAAATGGACGGACACTCTCTCTTATACTGAGCGATCTTTCCCACCACCTCTGGAGTGGCCACCCTGGGTTTACTCCCTCCTATGGCCCGTGGACGGATTGAACCTGTCTCGTAATACCTTCCCAAGATCTTACTCACACAGCCGTTAGACACCTGGACACAGAGACAGAACGCATCACACACATTATTATTTGGCTTCCAAAAAGTTTCAGTTTGGTAGATGATCAACGGAAAAAGCAATGGTTAAAAGGGAAACTCATTATTACTCATTATCATTATTACTACGCATGCATGAAAAAGTTGCTTAGTCTGTCTGAAAGAAGCTGTACAAAGTCTGGTAAACTGCCTGAAGTGTTGAGTCAGAGGATGTGAAAGAATTTAGACAGACCTCCATAGCCCGCTGCTCATCTCTGCTGCAGGCTAGATGGCTTCAGCCAACATAAGCCGCGATTACCATACATGCTCAAAACCCCCACTGAGGGGCTGGTGGTCTGGATGCATTGTGGGCAATGTCCCATGATACTATATCCATACTACAAATACCCAAACTACCATACTTTTTTTTAATATATCAGGAAAAGGTTTAGAATGTCCATATATACGTAGTATGTCAAAGGCTGTATCTCTCTTTACATCCAACCACATTAGGCCTATATTAGGCCTTCTGTATTTTTCTATATTAAATATGTCATATACCACTCATATATTTAAATATTCATGCAACAACTTATTCAACCAATTTAACATTTTAAAATATATTTTCTCCAATGTGCAAAATCTGCTAAATGCAAGGTACTTTCAGGAAAACAAACAAACAAAAATATATATTAATAATGAATGCCAAATAGCAGAAATGTATGTATGTAATGTGTATAGAATGTATGTATGTCTTATTTTTTTATATTCATTCTGCCTTTTATATCTATGTTTCTGTATCTTCTGCTGCTGTGACAACTGAATTTCCCGAAAGCAAGATAAATAAAGTCTTGTCTTATCTTATCTTATACTAGAAATACCTGTATTATTCATTACTATCTCCCAGTTATATGCATAATGCATGCATCAGCCTATACTTTGTAAGGACAGCTGCAGTAAAAGTTAAAAAGGAAAAGTATGAAATTTGAAACACAAACAATCTGTGGTTCTGCTTTTTTCAAACTGTCCATTGTGAATCTGACAGTATAATGGGAATGCAATGCTTAATCAGTGGAATACTCTTTAGAAAGAACCCACTAGTGATCGTAGGAACCAGGAAACAAGCAGTGGTCTCTAATGTCAAAGTCAGAAGCTTTGTCAATCAATCATCCATTTCCACCACCTTGGTTTAAGGCATGCTGGTTGAATGTCAGCATTACCACTCCCTTCTTTGTTATGCCTGCTGTCACAGACACCAATAGCAGCAAATAACTGGTGCTTCCATTTTTCTTTAGAGGACAGTCTTTATGTACAGTGACAAAGTGAACCTGGGTGCTTAATCCCTAACTTCTAAATCTTTGTAACATTTTTACAAGAGGTGGGAGAAAAAATCAATACAGCATATTATTGCGATATTTTCAGTGGCAATATTATATTGATTTATGGCTGCCAAGTATCGATATTTAGCGTTCCGATGGCCGGTGGGTCGTTAGTGTTTTCACAGTTTTTTTTTTATTTTTCAGAATATACTGGAGATACTGGTCTCAAATCAAACTAAAAGATCTAAGGAATCTAAAGGCACTATGTGTGTCAGGAAGTTGTTGAAGTAACACCGCAAAGTTAGACTTTTTAGTCTTTCATTCAAAAAGATTTAGAGCAGTGAAGCTTAAAGTTGTTTGAAAATTTGAGAAAATGCTGCAGTTGTTGTCGTCCATACATGTTTGATATCAGTTCAGTTCAGTTTGACTGAATACTTTGTTGGTCAGTCTGTGGGTTTGACTCTCATTGTGGAGAAATAAAAAGACTGAAGTGAGATGAATAGACTGAGAATTTTCTCTTATTTGACCAAACAATTCTTGATTGAATTTAATTTTGTGAACACAAATTCAGTTAAACAGCAATATATTGTATCGCAGAATGCTTAAAATCGTAATAATATCGTATCGTGACTCAAGTATCGGGATAAAATCGTATTGTGGAGCCTCTGCTGATTCACACCTCTTATTTTTACTGTGTGTTGTTGTTATCTGTATTAATGTGTGGTTCTGCAACTAGCTCATCATTCCTGTAGGTACCGTATCACTGTTCATACCAGTTTTATTTCTAAGCATGATGAGATTACCTGTAGTATTCTGGATATGTCACAAGGTCGAGCTCCACTGTGTGCCAGCTCCACTATTTTCTGCCTGGTAGAATCAGGTAAAGGTCTCCCATTCACAAACACACCTCCCAGCTGGTTTACTCCACTGTGACCTAAACACACACACACGCACACAAAGAGAAAGTAAAATATAGGTTTTCAGCAATTTGTTTACTTTGCTATACTTTACTCTACAATGATTTAAAAATAATTTTAAATCAGAAAAACTGAGTGAAAATGGAAAGAGAAGTCTAACTGCAATGAACTGATCAGGCACATACAAGGGAGGAGGGGGGAGTTCAGCTAATAACACTGGTGGGAGGGATGCAGGGAAAAAAATATCTTGAGCCAAAAACAATTTGTTCCACGTGTGTTTTTTTGGAAGATCTTTCTGTCTTTACAGTACATGCTAGATTTTAGGATTTTAATGTATTATAATCTAAAGACATGAAAAATTTGCAAATACATTGAATTTTATTATGTTGTTTTACTCTATTTTTATTTATTTCAACAACGTTATGTTACATGTGATATACACCCACCAGCCTCTTCATTAGGCACACCTGTTCAAGTGCTGGTTAATGCAAATATCTGATCAGCCAATCACATGGCAGCAACTCAATGCATTTAGGCATGAAGACATGGTGAAGACGAGCTGCTGAAGCTCAAAGCGAGCATCAGAATGGAGAAGACGTCTGATCTAACAACCATCTCTAGAAACTATCCAGTGAGCCTTGATACCTTGTTGGTGCCAGAGGTCAGAGGAGAATTATAAGACTGGTTGGAGATGATAGAAACGCAACAGTGACTCAAATAACCACTCGTTACAATTAAGGTCTGCAGAAGACCATCTCTGAACCCACAACACGTCCAACCTTGAAGCAGATGGACTAAGGCAGCAGAAGACTACACATTGTAAAAAAATGTTTGCAGAAATTACAGTAAAACACTGTCAAATTGCATCAGAAATAGGGCGTAAAATTAAAAATGTAATATAACCATTGTAGATCCTTTAATTATAATTACTGTAAATCAGGGAATAGTACAAAACTTTTAAACTGTAGAAAACAGTTTTTTTTTCATGTGAAATTAAAGGAGAAATACCATAATGTCACAAGGACACAATTAACCTAAAATAAAGGGGACTACTTCAAAGTCCAAATTAAGGTTTTTGCTGATATTTACATTTGGATTTACAGTAAAAAAAAAACTAAAAAAAAACAAAAAACACTCACTGTATTATTTATGTAAATTAAACAGACCCCCCCCCCCCCCCCCCCCCCCTTTTTTTTTTTTGCAGTGCACCAACCACTTTATTAGGTACACCTTGCTAGCTTAAAAAAAGTGTCTGGTGAGTGTATTGCTTTTATATCTGTTCAGGTGTCTGCCAATACAGTGATATACAACTTCATACAAAAAGAGATACAATAATATATATATAAATATAAAATAATATATACCCTCTTTTATATTCAATACATACAGAAAACATAATCAAAAATGTACTGTAATTTATATTTAGTAACAGTGTATATTATATCATATAAAACAATATTTAAAATAGATATCAGGGAAATGCTGGCCAAAGAATTCACAAAGCAACAGAACTCTCCTTTAGCTTTAATCCTAGAGAAGAAGAGGACGTGTGAAACCCTGTATCAAGACTGATCATTCACAGATGAGTGGATTTATATGATCATCTCAGCTTTTAACAGCTGGACAGTAAAGAGAAAACTGTTAAATTCTAACCCTCCTGTTATGTTGCAGGTCAAATTGCACCATTTCAAAGTTTAAAAATAAAAAAAGGTATTTTGGGGGGATAAAATTTCTTCTGCTTGGCTTAATAAGTGTAATCAACATATAAAATGAAAATGGTTTATTTCATATATTTGCAAAAAATCAATGTCATGTAAAACCATTGTATGTCATATGTAGGTATTTCCAATATACATAAAAAAAGTTTTAACATGCATTTTTTTTTAGGAAAAACGAGTGAATTATCCTTATTGAACCATGATCTGTGAGAGGTAAAGAACACTATTGCACTAAATATTGATTGAGATGGTTAGTAATGCAGTAAATGATGAAATATAAACAATCTTTATTGGGATTTTTTAGTTTCTGACACTTTTGAATAATTAAACATGCCCCGGAAATTGACCCATGAACATTATTGCTGTTCCTGAGAAACGAACGTAACAGGAGGTTTTAGCACAGCATCCAAATTCCAGCTTTAAGATAGAGGGAGACAAACACTGGTGACGGTGAACGAGGTGAAGCTGCAGACTGGCCCTGTGTAGGTTTTTGTGTGGAGCTTAAAACGCCCTGTCTGCTGCTCAACATGTTTCTCTCAGCAGCAGCAGCAGACCACAGTCTGTGCTGTGACACTGTGCAGGTTAAGTAGGGATTTACACTGAATCAATTGTCTATTGTCTGTTAATGGCTCTGTGGGGGAAAGCATATTGCAGATTTATAAACCTCTCAACGGGGCATTAATAAATCATACAACCAGCCAACACAAACACACACACACATGCGCGCAGTCTAAGCGTGAAGCGGGGCTGCTGTAAATCAAAAGAGCAAAAGTGGTTTGACTATACGTTCTGCTCAGTCATCATCAGAAGGATGACCACTACAAATACCAATAACAACAATGTATTCATTTTTTTTCCCACACTAAAGAATAATATACACGGCCGCATGAATAAAATTTATTTTTACCTCTTTCCATGAAATGATTGTGATGATGTGATTTATTCTTCACAGATTTAAGACCCGTGTTTTTTTCATTTTCTTGTTGATTTTAATGCCTGATACCACTAAAGGTAAATTTGTTTGGACAAATATAATGATAGCAACAAAAATAGCTCATAAGAGTTTAATTTAAGAGCTGATATCTAGACATTTTCCATGTTTTTCTTGAAAAGAAAACCATGGAAAATGGAAAGTGATCCCAACTTTATGGTTGACTATGTGGGTGCTATCAAGATATTTATGTTGACCCCTATCAACAATATTAAGATCAATATTAATTACTTTATTAATCCCACAATGGGGAAATTCAACCTCTGCATTAACCACATCCTTTTTTACACACAAGAGAACACACCATGCAAGGAGCAGTGGGCAGCACATAACTGCGCCCGGGGAGGGTTAGGTGCCTTGCTCAAGGGCACTTCAGTCCAGACCTGTCAGTTGCAAGCCCAATTCCTTACCTCTAGGCCACAAACTGCCCATGTTTAATCTGATTTCATATAGGTATTGGCTGATTTAATGTCTTCCAGAGATGAGTGTATCTGCAGACAGTAAATAATAAGTTGCTGCACTAGAATCAAGAATAGAGAAAGCAGAAAACAGACAGAAATGTATTTTTTTGCAGTGCAGTGGGGCCAACAAGGGAATGGGCAGCATGCATACATTCCTGGCGCTTCCAGAGGTACGATATTGTTTGCCCCTCAAAGACACTGAGTGATAGTTCTTACGGGTATGAACCTGAACCTGGCGCTGACCACACAGTCCTACTAGAGTTGCTACAAACAACTGGGAGTTCAACTTAAGGAAACACATGAAAAATAAAGCAAATTAAGTCACCACTTTGACAACACAGAGGCAGCTAATTGAAAAAAATAAATAAAAAGGCCTACAAATTAAATGCAAGCAAGTTGTTAGCAAGTATTCACCCTTAAAATAGAAATACCAGCTTACAATATGAAAAAAATGTACTGACAGTAGAGGTGGGGGAAAAAATCGATACAGCATATGTAGCAGCTTCAGACATATGAATTCCATATAAACATTTATATTCATCCATTCATCCATTATATTTTGTTTTAATCTCCTGCCTGTATGTCAGTTTTGTCTCAGTTCTTGTGTGGTTATACAGGTACATCTCAATACATTAGAATATCATAGAAAAGTCCATTTCCAGTAGTTCAAGTCAAATAGCCCCAACCAAGTACTGAGTGCATATAGATGGACAGACTTTTCAGAGGCCAACATTTCCATATTAAACATACGTTTTTTAGAATTGGTCTTTTGTAATATGAGATTTTTGAGACACTGAATTTTAGGTCTTCGTTAAATGTAAGCCATAATCATTATAATTAGAAGAAATTAAATAAATGAGGACATGACATTTTTAATTCTGTGTGTAATGGATCTATATTATGTGTTATATCCACATTTTGAATTGAATTACTGACATAAATCAACTTTTCTATGATATTCTAATTTATTGAGATACACCCATAGACTGTATAAAATAGGATGCACCTGTACGTGTGTGGGCTCTGTCTGCGCGATGACGTAAGACCGGACGTGCGCGTGCCCGTTAAAGCCGTCTCTTGGTTTGACCGGAGGTAAGCGCAAAACTGTCGTTCTCTTCAAGTGAAAGCTCGGATAAACATAATATGCGGTTGAAATGATATCAGACTGACATATATAGTGGATGACGATGTCACAGATGATACCTGTTAGTTTCGCCGTAGTTTGTACAGTTTGTGTGGAGTTTTTGTGTGTGTAAATATTCGGCGCTAAATGTGCTAGCATTGCTTAGCTCTGTTACTAACGGCAACCATTATGCTTCCGTCAGAGCTTGGAGAACACTGTGCACAACTCATCTTCTGCCTGCCGTTTTTTGTTGTTTTTCTACAGGTATGGATATGATTTTGTTTTGTTTGTGTATTCATATTTGTGCTTAAACTTTTTTAAGGTGTTTAGTTAACATATCGTCACCCTGTTAAAATAATCGCCTAAGTCATTTTTTCAAGTTTAGCAGGAAACACAAAATGTAACAAAGGATGGCTATTGGCATAGTAATAAAACTGTTTGTAAATTATGTAACTTAAGAGAAATAAATGACTTAGGCAATTTTTTTGAACATGCCTTTCTGACTTAAGCAAGCTATGGTAACACTTTATTTTGAAGGTGTCTACATAAGAGTCACACAAGCCTGTCAGAAACATGACATGACAAGTATCATGAGGATTAATGTTACTTCAAAGTGTCGTTAATGGTTTAACATGGTTTTCTTGATGATGATTTTGGTTATTATCAAGAAAATTGATATTAGCTCCTAAATTAAACTCTTATGAGCTATTTTTGTTGTTATCAGTATATGTGTCCAAACAAATGTACCTTTAGTTGTATCAGGCATTAAATTGAAAAAGAAATGGAAGAAAAAGGGTGGTCTAATAAATTTTTACATGACTGTACATATTGAATACACATTTGATAAGTTTGTTAGTTATTTGATGTCTTTGTGTTGATTAATTTAATTTATTGGTGTTCTATTGTCTCTTTTTTTGGGGATAATTGTATTTAATATAGGTTGAAATATTGTGGCAACATGAAAAAAAGCTGTCTCTTGCTTTGACGGGAGAACATGGAGAACACTGTGCACACCACTCATGTTCTGTATGCCGTTTTTTGTTGTTTCACTACAGTAAACAGCCGTGTGTAGAAATCCTGGGTCTCCTGAAGTTAGGCTTTTTTATGTTTCATTTAAAAAACTTCAGAGGAGTGAAGCTTAAAGTTGAGTAAAGTTTGAGAAAATGATGCAGTTGTTGTCGTCCATACATGTTTGATATCAGTTCAGTTCAGTTTGACTGAATAATTTATTGGTCAGTCTGTGGGTTTGACTCTCATTGTGGAGAAATAAAAAGACTGAAGTGGGACAAAAAATTGTTGATTTAATTTTGTGGACACAAGATGCAGTTAATACAGTTAAATCGCAATATATTGTATCGCAATAACCATATTGCAAAATGCTTAAAATCGCAATAATGTTTCAGGATAAAATCGTACCGGGGGGCCACACACCTCTAATATAAAGGTAATATTTTTAATTCCTTTCGATCCATACAGGGGATAGATTCTGTCTGAACTCCTCCTCCACCCCTCTCCTACCTTGAACAAGAGCTACACCACTAAAAAAAAAAAAAATCAGATACAGATGCATAACCGGATCACCTAGGATTTACCTTCCAATACAGCGACAATGTCTTTGTGTTTTTGAACTTCTCACTTATTTTCTGGTTAATTAAATTATAAGAAGAGTCCTGGCCTGTGCAGAAGCTGCTGTGGACTTTGAGTGTGATGTTGATTTGTTTCACCCTCTGACTCTCCCTCATATGCTGCCTCACATCATGTTCACTTTGTGTTCAGGGGTCGATCGCTTTGCTGTAGAAATGTTAATCACAGTGTCATTTCCCAGAGGAACACACCCGGGCTTACCTCTGCTGACACACAATTAATAGACAGACATATGGAGTCAATTTGGCTGTGGTCCCTCTGTGACACACACACACACACACACACACACACACACACACACACACACACACACACAGCAGGCGGGCCCCTGGGAGCGGCTCAGCAGCTTTCACTTTAAATCAGCTCATTCACACTGAACCTGACTTTAATTAACTTTCACTTTCCATGTACTGTTATTTTTAACGAGTTCTCCAAATTAAACAATAAATACGTTGTTGATCCATGCACTCCAGACTGAATTGAAATGCTTTGATTTCTAAAAATTGACATCGTCTGTGCCTGCAAAATCGTCAGTATATCACTGGTGAATAAAACCCTGATTCATAAAGTGACACGTTGGTTAAAATAAACAAAAACCTACCACCTCGCTACACAGACTTTGTTGCTATATAAAGACCAATTATATTGACTACTTCTCTCACTTCCGTGCTCTATATGTAAATAAACACAGAGTCTGGGACCAGTGCTTGAAGAATATGACGAGCAGAGCTGCAGAAAACTCAAAACATGAATCAGAGACTCAATTGTCATATCGGGAAAATCCTGCTACTTATCTACAAATTGGTTTTAACAACTTTAAGTGGACTGTCAACGTGCAAAAGTAGTTATAGATATTAACATGATGTGTTCCAAAAAAGACATTACTGTCAGTGGGTACAGAGAAATGGAGGAAACTTTCTGGACATATTTTTACATACAGTATTTTTAGTAAGACCTGCAGTGGTGAGAAAAGTACTTAAGTAAAAGTACTAATCCCACACTGTGAAATAACTCCAAGACTAGTAAAAGTCCTGCATTCAAAACTTACTGACGTAAAAGTACAAAAGTATCAGCATCAAAATGTACTCAAAGTATCAGAAGTAGTCGTTATGCAGAATGGACCAACTCAGATTGTTTTATATATATTCTAAATATATTATTGGATTTTACAATATTATTATTGATGCAATTATGGAAGAAGCATTTTCATTTTCTCAAGGATTCATTTTTTCTTCTTAATACTGTGTACTGTAATGAGGAATATTTTCAACAAATGTCAAAGTTCAAGTATAAAGTGACATAAAATGGGAAATACTCAAGTAAATAGAACTTTATCAAAAATTTTACTTAAGTACAGTACTTGAGTAAATGTACTTTGTTACTTTTCTCCACTAAAGACCTGATATTTGCATCAGGCTCCAGCAGCTTCCAGTGATTCGCCCTGAGATTCACTGGAATGTGCAGCATCTTTATTAATACAAAAAAGAAAAAGAAAAACATTCCAAAAGTGTCTGTTTCCTTAAGGGCGTGGTGATTAAGGACCGATTACGGCTGTTGGATTTGCTGACATGTCTGATATGTCTGCAGAAGGAATATCAATAAAGAGTCTGTAGGTACTAGAGCCTCTGGGTCTGGATCAATCTCTGCATGAGATTTTGTTTCGATGGTGCATCAGTTAAGTCTTGAAACAGACAAGGAGTACATGTTCTCCTGAAGCAAACCATCCCACAAGCTGTTTGCATACAAGGCCACTCCCATAGACCAATAGAACATATGCACTATGAACTGTTGTGCACTGCTGCTAAAGTGTTGGAAAATATCTGCACCTTTTTTGAAACAGTGTTTCAGCTTCTGCAAATTAACTGAAGAGCTCAGATGTGACTTCCTCGCAGCGGATATAATGCTGTGTGACGCTGTGGGGACCACTTGGGGAAAAAACTCACGTATAAAGAGCTTTACAGATCCAAGACAAATTTGGAATGCTATTCTGGATAGACAGGACTTAAACGCATGTTTCAGGAAGACGTATATGGATTTATGCAAGCCGCAGCCTTCTTACTGACTGGATCTGCGGCATAAGGAAAGTTGAGCTGCTGCATGAAGAGTCAGACAAGCAGTATGTTTCGTTGAATCTAGTGTGGATTGGTGGGAAACTGGTAAAGGTAGTTTATTCTGTTGGTTAGTTAGCAAAACTAACATCTAATGGGCAGTGGTGGAAGAAATATTCAGACCCTTAAGTAAAAGTACTCATACTACTAATACTACACTGTGAAATTACTCCACAACAAGTAAAAGTCCTGCATTCAAAACTTACTGAAGTAAAAGTACAAAAGTATCAGCATCAAAATGTACTGAAAGTATCAAACGTAAAAGTGCTCGTTATGCAGAATGGACCCACTTAGATCGTATTATATATTCTAAATACATCATTAGAATATTTGTATTTATGTAAGCAGTGTCTTAATTGCCTGAAGGTAGGGCTCATTTAACTACCTAATATACTTTTATGAGGTTGAATTTAAAAAAAGAAAATGTTTTTCATGTTAAATTTCCACCTGTAAAGTACAGCTGGCAGCTAAATGTAGTGGAGTAGAAGTATAAGGTTGTATAAAATGGAAATACTCAAGTACAAGTACCTCAAAATTATACTTAAGTACAATACTTGAGTAAATGTACTTAGTTACATTCCACCATTGATGATGTCCCTGCTTGTTCAGATTCTGAATCAAGTTTTGCTTGTAATGTACTGCAATGAGAAATTTGGTAATTCATGTTATGTCCCATCCACTTTTATTCAGACCCAACTGTAATTCGATTTCTCACTACGCCACTGACACACACATGAATAGATGTACAGATCAAAAGAGAGTAAGATGTTGAACAGAGTGTCAGGAGTCCAGACTGACTGAGCCCACTTTCATTCCAATCAATTTCTAATGTAACCTGTGCTTCACTCACTAATGATCTTAGCAAATGAATATTGGTGTTCACCTGAAGTTACTCCTCAACAACCTCCAGTGGCTCCATTTTCACCATTTGGAATTAGAATTGATTAAATTGGAGGTGATGTGATAATAGCAGCTAGTCTACTGCCCAACAGAAACCTCTGTAAAAATATATTTTAAGTGGCATCATCCATTAATGCAGGGTGTAGTGTGGACACTGGCCAGAGGATAGATAGATGTAGGACAAAGAGACAAGCACAGACAGAAAAGAGAAGTAATCCACACACCTTCACTGCAGACAGCATGGACCTCTTGTCCCGCAGTAAGAAAGAGAAAATCAGGTGGAGTTCATTGTCATTTCCACTCAAAATCATGTATTCATTCAGTATTTTTAACCACTTATTCAACCTCAGATCATGGAGGCTTTTGGCATTTACTTGTCATAATTTACATGATGTTCAAGGCTCCAATGAGTTTCTTTATGGCTGTCCTAATTCAACATACATTTACGTACAAATATCACTGAAAAGTCTGATTTATTGGTTGAAGATCTGCATTTGATATGTCTCAGAATTCAAGGAATATAGCTGTTTTGCACCAAAAAGATAATTCCAGTTTCTTACAACTTGGGCCTTATTTTTGTTGTTTTGTTCACCATATGGAAACATAGTGACATCACTGTGGGGTAAGAAATGTCTGCTTGTGTTTCTTACATTTGCCTTTATACATATCCAGCAGATGATGCAACAGTAGGTTATCATTCATTTGGAGCAGTGGGGGAAAAAGTTTTCAGATCTCTTACTCAAGTAAAAGTACTAATACCAGACTGTGAAATTACTCCACTACAAGTTAAAGTCCTGCATTCGAAAGTTACTGTCGTAAAAGTATAAAAGTATCAGCATCAAAATGTACTTAAAGTATCAAAAGCAAAAGTACTCGTTATGCTGAAGGCACCCACTCAGATTGTTTTATATATATTCCATATATATTATTATTGATGCATTATGTAGTCATAACACATTTTTAACATGCTGTTATGAGGTTTAATTTCAACAAATGTCACTTTAATCACTTCACTATAATGTTTTTTATGTTAAAGCTTGACATGAAAAGTAACTAAAGCTGTCAGCTAAATGTAGTGGAGTAAAATATTTGCCTCTAAAATGTAGTAATGTAGAAAGTTACATAAAATTCAAATACTCAAAAATGTACTTATGTACAGAAGCCTTTTCACTGAAAAACGTCAGCAGAAAACGACGCTACAAGAGGAGTGAGAGTGATCAGAAACTCAGTATAAAGCTCTGTAGCTGAGGGGACCTGCAGATTCTCTGTCGGGCCATTGCTTCCGATTTTCAAATTGTCATTTGATATATTGTTATATCATAAAGACACAGATTTTTGACCCAATATGTAACAAACCCCAATTGTTTAATGTTAACAGATATTTTGTCAAGCAGAATTTCAGATGGTCTAAACAAACAGTGATGAAACAGACTAAATGTTTTAAATCAGGATTGATTTTATCAGTAGTCTGAATATTGTATGTGCATTAGTATAGAATGGATCATTAAAACATTGTTTACTAAAGTGATCACTCACTGCAGAAGATATAGATACAGAGGCAACACATGATAATAACAACAATACTTTTGAGATGTAACTCACTGTTTTGCATCATGGAGGCCACACCGGTCTCCCAGCTTGTTTGACTCCTGAAATCTGTGCAGAAATAATAGAAATGATATGTTTTAATGTATATAATATCACACACATCCCAATATGGACACTGAAAAAAGGAAAGAAACAGAAAGCTTCCCTTTTGAATTTTAAATTCTGGTCTCATCAACTTTTTTAAAGCGGTGATAAAGACGAACACACACACACACAAACACACACACAGAAACACACACACACACACACACACAATCACTCATACACACAGACACACACATAATCACACACACAATCACTCATTCACACGCACAGACACACAGTTGCATACACACACACAGTCACATACCATCCATACACACACATACACACAATCACACACACAGTCACATACCATACATACACACACACACACACAATCACACACACAGACACATACAGAGTCACATACACACACGCACAGTCACATACCAAACACATACACACACACACACACACACAATCACTCATACACACACGCACAATCACTTAGACACACACACAGTCACATACCAAACACGCACACACAATTATTTTCTTTTTAAAATGTGTTGGGGATTTGGGGGAAATCTTCATACATAATCAGATAGAATAACATGATGAGGACACTGTGGACAGAATGGCTGAATGCCAAGCCATCCCGTGGATGCTAATGTATGCTATTGTCCATAAAGTTATGCGCACAGACTTGAGCCTCGCTCTGGGAGTCCCTGCAGCTCTCACACACAGGCCCTGTGGGCTGCCACAAACTGAAAGCAGAGCAGCTTCATGTATAACACAGAGAAGGATTAGTTTTCAGTATTTATAGTCGGTCATTAATCTAAAAGGTGATTTCTCCACTACACTGAAGATTGGAATCACATTGGAATTCCTGTCTCTTTATTTAATCATTTATCTTACTTACTGTTCTGTACTGTACTGTACAGATCAGCCCATTTTTATTCTTGGAAACACATTACACACTGGCAAAGAAAGACAAAAGCTGTTTGCGTGTGAAAAAGAAACATCACCAGGATACATATTGGCATTGCACATTTTTGCAAAACCATAAATATGTTGAATCTCAACTGTTCAGAAGTGCTGTAACCAGTACCAGCTGTAACTACTTGTGCCCCAGAACTAATTGTTTATGTTTAGCCAACAAAATTAGGGACAAAATCAGGATTAAAAAACAAACAAACAAAAAAAAGCCTCCATATACTTCAAGTGGACACTGTTTCCAATAAGATCTGGGGGGAAAAAAAGTGGCTGCCATTAAATGATAGGTTTAACTAAAACCTAGTTAATCAAAATTAACTTCAAATTGACTAAGTTTCTTACAGGATGAAAACACATGCCTCCTATGTGAAAGTCCATTGTCAAACCTATTTGTGCAGACTGATGCTCATACTTTTTCTTGTTTGTGCTTCTGCTGCTCGGACACTGTTTCCAACAATACTTTGTGTTGCTGAACATTAATGCACAGCCTGAGGAATACACCCCGGCATTTCAACGCTGTATAACTATATCACATTTTGGAAAATGCCTCCTGATAGCGTCTTCCTCACTGCTGATGGACCTAAATCTTTCTGTGATCATCAACAGTAAAAATATAATGAAAGGAAGTGGAATGATATTGTGGGATTTGGGAGAGAGCTGTTTTAAGAAAATCAGGGAGTGTATGTTTCAAGAAGATATATAAACGGCAGGAAATAGGAGTGAAAACGACTTTATCGATATTAGATTATTCAGAGTTTTTACCAAATATAATACAAGATCAATCAGAGGTGAATATTGGAAGTAGGGGCTTTTTTCCCTAAGAAGTCATGCAGGTGTGAAAGACAAGAGCCACAGTGGGTCCTGGAGAACACAGCCAACCTGGACTGACATCTTAAAATGCTTCTTATTCAGCTGCTTCTTCAATAGTTATCCTTGGAGCCTCAGACACTGAATCTCATCTAATCACTTTTATCGCTGTAAAGATGAAGGGAGAATTCCAGGTAATTTTCAGGGCCTAAATTATGGCAATGCAATAAGTCGTCCTGAAATAAATATGGACAAAATGTTGCATAAATACATATATAACCAGAAACCTGTGAATTAATATGAGCTGTTATTTCATCCTATTTCCTGCTTTCACAATGACAGATTTTATTGTCTGTTCATTCATAAATTGCTCCAATTCTCTTGATTGATAGATAGATAGATAGATAGATAGATAGATAGATAGATAGATAGATAGAACAATTAATTTTGAGATTAGTGGAATGATTGTTGAAATAAAATGTTCCGTGGTATAAAGTATACTTATCTTCAGAACATTTCCCCCCAAAATATATTAAATAAAAACAACCTGCAATAACTTGAAGCAAATAAATCCAGATGGAATTACTTTTCTAGAAAAGGATCAATTATATTTAAAAAAAGAAAAAAAATGAACAGTATAACTGTTTGTTCCAGGGCCATTCTATTTATTTTTGTTTATTTGTTTATATCATTAGATTTCTTTCTTCTTCTTTTTTCATTTGCCTATATAAGTTGCCAGGTATAAGGAAGGGCTAATTAAATTATAAGCATATCAAAATTACTTCTTAATAAGCTTGAGATTGAATTATAAGAATAACACCACATTTAGCCACACTGCAGAATTTATATATTTTTTGCAATTTTAAAGAATTCTTAGATTTACTGATAAACATAACTGGTGTGAGCGAGCCCTCAATAAACACTGGATTAAACAAAACTATCATATCCAAAATTTTAAAAGATGCACTGCTGTAGGAGGGGGATTATTTATGATAAGATGACCAGTTTAACTATCTGTTGTCATTAATGAATGTAGAAAGCACATGACATTCGTTAGACTTCATCCCAATGCTGAAAAAACCCCAGAGCCCCTTTAGGTTGGCTTAAAAAAAGCAAACCTATAAAGGCTTCAAAGGAGCTACTTCTCTGAAGCTCTTGTCATTAACAACCTGCATAATGAACACGGAGCAGATACACACACACACCACACACACACACACACACACACGCACACACAGGCCGGCTATAGGCACCTTGTCCCCGCTAGAACCCAGCGCCTTTCTCCCAGTGAAAGGAGACAAAGAGCCGGAGGAGCGGAGCCGCAGCTCTGCACGGTAAATACCCGCCAGGCTTTGTGTGTCGGCGGGATTTTGGTGTCGTTGCCTCGTTAGTTGCGGCTCGTTAAAAAACCTGCAACACAAAACCGCGGCGGGGAGCCCAATTTGACCAGTACGACTGACATAAAGGAGTTCTGTTGAACACACTGATGACAATATAAAAGTTTCATTCAGGCGCATTCAGCGCGCTCATATGAGGAGAAAAGAGCCGGAGAGCCGCTGCCGAGCACCGCGGACACTGCTGCTGATTTACCCTACTTTACACCACTGCCTCTTCATAGTAATAATAATAATCGTAATAACACTTATTATAAAAAATGTTTTGTTTTAACATTGTAATAAATGTTTACGCCGGTAACAACAGTTTTGAGTTAAGGCCACTGTTGCTTATAGATTAATAATAGGCCTTTATCAGTAAAATCACTTATACAGACGCTATAATATCATCAGCTAAGTCTATAAACTTGGCGAAAGCACATCATTCTTTACTCATTTTCTCAACAGGGAAATTGTGGTCCGTTTAGAATAAAGTTTAAACCTGTGAGACCAAAAGGTGGGCAACAATTTCACAACAGGTTACAGGCTGGGATCAACTCCTGCTGAATTTAATAGAGAGGTTGCAGAATATTTTGTATTAATAGCGTTTATTTATTTTAGCTGGATTCAATTCGGCTGGTTTTATTGGCACGAAAGTTTAGATAATAGCTGATATAATATTGCAAAAGCATCAAAGAATAGTAAAAATATCAACCAACAGTGCAAGATAACAATAATACAAATATGGAAACAATATTTAAATGGATTTATATGAATTATAGCCTATATATGTAGGCCTTTTTATCGTTTTTTAGGTATGGATTTAATAACAGTCTCATAATGTGCACAAACAATCATTATTTTTGTGCATTTATTTTTCAGTTTTATTTATGGTGTTTAGCTGTTTTAATGATGTTTTTTATTAGTAAGGGTTTGCACTGTGAGCCCTGCAGCAAAGCACGAGCATGACAACTTGTGTTGCAGCAGCCACTTAATCAGCTATTTCATTTGAAACGAGGGCAAAAAGTGCAAAAATAAGCTACAAAACAAACGCTTTACATCAAAATATAATCAGTGAGGTAAATTTAGTGAGCTGAATGTGGACGTCAAGCTGTAGGTGATGCTCCAGATATGATGTGTCAAGAAACCGGAGATTAAAGTTTCTATTAAGCAATGTGTGTTAAGAGGATGAGCTTTGTGTTTTAAATCAGAGTGACATGATATATACTGTCCTTATGTTGCCTCTGTGATGCAATTTAATACATATAATAAGGATAAACACACGGGTTAATAAGTCTATTTCCTGAATTCAGCCAATGCAACTTCTAATGATCAAGTAAGCCTACAATCTGCATGAATAAAAAAAGGCAACACATGTAATTTGTTATAGTGTCAACAGTAAACGCGTGCTGCAGCTGGATGCCTGCAGTGCTCGTCAGAAATGTAACGTGGCTCAGGTGCGCTGAGCAGCCCGCTCCGTCCTGCATGTGACACACAAAAACTGCTCCACGTTCACATGTTGGATGAATTCACTTCCGACCTGATTAATCATGCAGTTAATTGGATTCGATTTAATTAAGATGTTAATTAACAGCTGACTTAATTAGATAATCAATTAAGACGCACTATCGTCTTGTATATAACGCTGGTTTGGGATTTTAAAAAGCCCCAATTACACCAGCGTGTGTTTTATTACACCAGTTCCACAATCATAACCACATTTTAAATGATTTTTTAAATGTGATTACAATATAAACGGATTTTTTAAAATCTGACTGTTCTTTATGTGTCCTGGGAGCTGTGATGCCTTTAAAGACCTGTATTTCAGGCCTCCATAAAGTAAGAGATAGAAATGTTCGGCCTTCACTGGATAAGCTCGTATTTGATTTGTTTCAATAAAGTAATGAGGGTAAATTACTTGATAAAGCCACAGACCTTCAGTTTAAAATATTCTAATTAACTGACAACAATCGATTAATTTTAATAGATGTGTTGTAGTCTGATCATTTAATGTTCGAGTCAAACAGAGCTACAGAGAGAGATTTTAACCACGCAGAAATATGCTAAAGAATATTTGGAAAGCACTTTAAGAAACGCTTTCACTAAACTCCTAAACTTGCACAACAAATACACCCTTGTTTCCCTGTCATTCCCTTGTTGGCCCCACTGCACTGAAAAAAAAAAAATTCTGTCTGTTTTCTCCTTTTTCTATTCTTGATTCTAGTGCAGACACGTATTATTTATTGTCTGTAGATAAAGACACTCATCTCTGAATGATGGTTTGAATGAGCCGATATGAAATGAGATTATAGATAAATATTGTTGATAGGCGTCAAGATAAATGTCTTGATAACACCCACATAGTCTAACACACAGTTGGGATAATTCTGTTTTCAGACACAATCCTCTGTTAATTGTGGTTTCATTTTCATTGTGATAGTTCGGAAGAGTTTTGAGAAGTTATAGACTTTATATGTCAAGAATAAATCACATTGTCAGAATCATTTCATGGAAAGAGATTACAAAAATGTATTCCAACTTCATGGGCGATCGTGTCATTTGAGTTGTTCAGTACAATAAAAGAGCTATGAGAGCTCAGGGTAGGTGACAAAGATGCTTAGTTAATGAAAGTAGGCCTATACAAGTTGCCGTGATGATAAAACGTCCAAACTTGCAGGGATCCAATAATCCAACAACTTTCCTGACGGAGAAACGCGAAAAGTTTTAAGTCTTTCAATAAGCGACGACTTTAAACGTCTATCTCTCTCTCTCTCTCTCACACACACACACACACACACACGCATCTACTTTTCAGCACACTTCGCTTCATCCGCTTTCTGAGAATAAGAATAAGAAGAAGTCCTGGTCGGATGTGGGGAAGCTTTTGCTCCTGCCAGCCGTCAGAGAATCTGCTCTGATGAATCACATCCCTCAGCTGCTGTTGTTTGTTTGTTTGTTTGTTTGTTGTTAGTCAGAGCGGAGTCTCCCGGGGGTTGGCGGGGGTAAAGCAGTCCGGGCATCACTTACAAATACAACTAAAGTGTATATTTCTGATATTATCATTATTATAGAGGGACGTCTAGACAAAGTTTAGGTGATTATTGATTATTTTATTTAGGCTGCCATGAATTCAATATCCCAGCAAATCCATAAACTTCTGACTTTGACAGAGAAATCCAGATTATGGGAGAATTTAGCGACAATGAAGCTGTTAGACATGATTAATCAGTTATATTTACAATAAATTCAAAAGAAATCAAAACTCCCCCCCTTCTTTCTCGCTGTCTATTTGACTTTCACAACATTTCTGCCAATAAATAATAGGAAATGATCGGAAAACGATCTTCGTTATGTGTTATTTTCTGCTCTTTTCTTAATTATTCTCTGATTTGAATTACTCAGTTTAAATATAATCATTTCGAAACTTTTCTTTTCCCCTCTTTTTCTCATGTTTCTTACTTTCTTAACGCGAGACGACAAACATTTTCTGCTTTTTTTCCTCTGCCAGTTTCTAAACTCATCCATCTTCATGTTGTCCTTTTCTGATAAATAAACTTTTTAACTCCAGACTGATGGAGAGAGAGGAGAGGGAGAGAGGGAGCGATTCAGAGAGAGAGAGAGACAGAAAGGGAGAGAGGGAGAGAGAGGGAGAGAGAGAGAGGAGGAGAGAGAGAGGAGAGGAGAGAGAGAGAGAGTGAGTGAGTGAGTTTACCTTTCTGTGGCATGCTGTAGAGAAGTAAAGTTTTGGCTTGTTTAGTTTTCCAACAGCTCCTTTCTTCTATTCTTTCCTCCAATTAGTTTCTCCTTGACTGAGGAGACAAGTGCAGAGAGAGACAGAGCTGCTCCTCTGAGGAGGGAGTAGAGAGGGAGGGAGGGAGAGCAGTGGGAGGGCCGAGAGACTGCCAGAGAGAGAGAGAGAGAGAGAGAGAGAGAGCGACTCCGTGATCTCTCTCCACTTCATCCCTCACTCAGCTTCAGTACACTTCACTTTCCTTTATTGCCGTGAAATTAGCAGATATCCAGGCTGAAACATCACAGTCCACATCAGCTGCTCTGCCTCTGTCTGAGTTCACACACTCTAAATATTATCAACTCATTGTCAATCACACCATTCAAATGCATCACATCTCCAACATTTCATCCCTCAATAAAAGGGGTTTTGCTTTTATTTAAGATTTTAAGATACAGTCATGGAAAAATGTATAGACCAACCTTGATTTCTTCAATTTCTTGTTCATTTTAATGCCTGGTACAATTAAAGGTACATTTGTTTGGATAAATATAATGATAACAACAAAAATAGCTCATAAAAGAGTTTAATTTAAAAGCTGATAATCAGCCATGTTCCATGGTTTTCTTAATCATGATTTTGGTTATTATCAAGAAAACAATGGAAAATGGCTAGATATCAGCTCTAAAATTAAACTCTTTTATGAGCTATTTTTGTTGTTAGCATTATATTTGTCCAAACAAATGTACCTTTAGTTGTACCAGGCATTAAAAGAAATTGAAGAAAAACAATGGTGGTCTCATAATTTTTTCCATGACTGTAGATTTAAGATGTATCCTTTATTAATCCAACAATGGAGGAATTCAGAAGGAGCTGTGTTTGGGGGTTGGGTGCCTTGCTCAAGGGCACTTCAGTCCTTGACTTGTCAGATTTAAACCTCCAGTTACAATCCCAATTCCTAACCTCTGATTTATACCAAGGTTGTGTTATGTGAAACATTACTCATTATTTTTTCATCACTCAGTCCTGTGCCCCCCACTGTCTGGCCTCACTATCACTTTGATCCTTCTTTTGAACTGTGTGTTTTAATACATAGGCCATTTTCTTTCATTTATATGGGTTAATTATGATATTATGTTATCTCTAATGATTTTACTCTTACTCTTGATTTCACTAACCTATTTGAGTCTTATAATCTTGAACAGTCTGTTAAATATCCAACACACACTAGGGGGCATACCCTTAATCTAAGTGCTGTGGTGTGTTTCTCTTATTGATTTGCAAGATTTTAATGTTTTAATCATATCACTTTATGTTCCTCACAGTGCTCCTGCTTCCTTCCCACCTGTCCCCCCTGTTGGTCTTTCACTTCCAAGTCAGCCAGCATTTTCTTGTTGTTGAAAGTTCTTCCTTTAATCAGAACAGTCCCTCGTCCCTGTTCGTGGTTTATTGGATGCTTTTAACAGTATTTGTCTGGGATGACGTCACACATCGCATGTTGTCAGGTGAGTCCCAAAATAAATGAATGCACTGAGATACATTTCACAAATGTAGGCTATTTCTGATGCACACACACTTAAAAAAAAGTGTAAAATAAAGCATTTTCATCAATAAAAACACATTGGGATGTTGCTTCATTTATATACAGACCTGAACCTGCACTCGCACTCTGCTGCTCAGTGCTTCACTTCTGTGTGTGTGTGTGTGTGTGTGTGTGTGTGTGTGTGTGTGTGTGTGTGTGCGGCTCCGAGACTCTTCTGATGGCGCTTCGATTCACAAATGCATTTTTCAGCAGCAGGGAATTATCTGTAGCCAATCAGCTGTCTCGCTCCTTCTCAGCCAATCATATGACAGTATGATTTCCACTGACAGCTGATTGGCCGTTTCAGCCTTTGCTGTGATTCGTCAGTGTCTTCGCCATATTGGACGGGAGGAGACTGGATTGTAAAAAAAAAAAATCAAAGTTTGTTTTTTGTTGTTGTTTTTTTTTTTTTTTTTACTTTATTAAAGCAACATGGTGCAATACAAGACAATACACCAACAAAACGCCGTCAGGGGGTTTCAATAGAGGCAAGCTTTCATACAAAAACATTGTAAAGTGTAGCCTACAATAATGCAAAGGTTTTATACCTTTCATATTAGTAGATTTCTTAATAGACTTAATATATTGTTTGGTTTCATTTTCAAAGACAAGAAAGAGAGGTTTTTGATTAACGTAACGACATTTATGGATATGGAATTTGGCTAACTGTATCATGAGATTGATGATATAATATTGTTTTTCTTTTGCAAAAGGAAAGTCAGTGAAACCAAACAGTATATGTTCAAAGCACAGGGACAAATGAGGTTCAGTCGAAAAAGAAATCAGGTTACAAATATCTTCCCATAATTTAGTTGAGAAAGGACCAAAATAAATGAAAACATCTTCAGCGTGTCCTTCAAAGAAAGAGCAGTTTAAGTCTATGTCTTTCTTAAATCGTTGTAAGAAAACTTAAGATGGGGTAAACATATCAAAGTGAATGAGGAGCTGCGGTTTCCTGGATATAAAATCACCAATGTTTACATTTTACGTTTACGATTACCAGTGGTAGGTACATTTATTCAAGTACTGTAGGCCTACTTAAGTACAATTTTGAGGTACTTGTACTTTACTTGAGTATTTCCAATTTTTGTAACTTTATACTTCTACTTCATTTTAAGGGCAACTATTGTACTTTTTACTCCACTACATTTAGCTGACAACTTTAGTTACTTTTCAGGTTGAGATTAAACATAAAAAACATGATCAATTTAAAATGATTACAGATATTTATAAATTAAACCATATAAACGTATATCACATAGTTAAAATGAGCCCCATTGACAGCAGGAAAATGCTGCTTACAACCCTGTACAACTCACACACTTACCACAGCTGGTAATGAAGAACAACACTTCTGTGGCTCATATTACTGGGTAGGAACACACCAAGTATGTGGTCATAGGACATAGAAACTTTAATGTATATTTATTGTTTTAGGCTATTAAAAGTTTTCAGCACAACATTAAATATATAACATCTAGGAGTTCAGTTTAGGTGAGTCTTAGAGACTAGAGAGTGAAGTATATATAAAAATGTATTATGACATATGTTGTGATTTGACAGATAACATGAGAGGCTCATAGGCGAATACTGGATCATGATAACAGATGACGTGATGATTGTATAAATGATATGTGATCTTTTTGACAGGTGATATGATCTTTGGTCTTGATATAAAGTCTTTGGTGCTTAGGCTCTACAGGGATTTGCTTGGAGGGGCATCTGCCCTCACCAGCTCCCTCCTTGGAGTCCAGACACTGGTGGTGGTGGTAGCTGAAGATCCTGCAGGCCTGACGTGGCTATTAGAATACTGAGCTGATGAATATAAGAAGACTTGGTGGTGATCGGGAGGTAGAGTGGTGCATGTAACAGCAGCATGAACTACTAAGGTAGAGAGATAAATGCAACACTTTATTTTTGCTCCAATTCTTTTATGAGCTGAAATCAAAGATCTAAGACTTTTTCTATGTACACAATAGGTATATTACTTTCAAACTTTGCTCACCAATTTGTTTAATTATGTGTTAGTGAGCATTTCTCCATCCACCTGACAGATGTGACACATCACAATGCTGATTAGACAGCATGATTATCCATAGAATTGATCAGGTTGTTGATTGTGGCCTGTGAAATGTTGGTTCAAGCCTCTTCAATGGCTGTGCCACGTTACTGGATATTGGCAGGAACTGATGCTGCATGCCAAACATGTTCAATGGGTGACATGTCCAGTGAGTATGCAAGCCATGCAAGAGCTGGGATGTTTTGTGCAACTTTGGCATTATCATGCTGCAACCATATTTGGACAGTGCAGGAGCGAGAGGGATCTGATCACACTGACTACAGCCTCTCTACACCTCAACCTGACTGAGAGAAGCCGCTGCTAATTCATGTTAGCATTAACTGGAGCATTAACTGGGATGTTAGTTTTGACTAGCAAGAAACAAAAACAAAATGTTTGTTACTTACCTCAGCAAAATGAACAGCGACTCCTTGGAGTGTCTGTTAGTCCAACCAAACGCTGAACAAGACATTTTTAATGAACAAAACGTTCAAATAAACTGTCATTAAGTGAAAATACAGTGAAAGGGTCAAAGTTATGAGACCAAACCAGTAAACATCTGATTCTATATAACATTATATATAATTTTATTGACACGTTGCCATGGATACGCATGGTTCTGCTTCTCTCCTGATGACGGCTCATCTTGTTAGTGACCTGTCAATCAAAGGTAGCCACACCCCAAATCATACGATTCTTTATCTTCTATTTTCTTCTAAATGGGGCCATTATTTGAACTATTAACATCCAATTGTCTTGAAGAAGATTTTTTACTAGCGATTGAGACCGCAGTGTTGTCCTAAAAAAAAAGTCTGAGGTTATAAATCAAGTGAGAAGTTTTTCAGTAGAATGCAGGCTTAAGGCACTTCCTGGTTTGCCTCACTGCTCAGACCCGGAGGTTGCCGCCTGGAACATGAGGTGATGGTAGGAAATCAATGGCACAACAATGGGCCTCTGGATCTCATCACGGTATCTCTGTGCTTTCATGATGTCATCAATAAAAAGCACCTGTGTTCCTAACACATGCCTGCACATACCATAACCCCGCAGCCACCATGGGCCACTCTATTCACAACGTTGACATCAGAAAACCACTCACCCACATGACGGCATACACATGTCTGCCAACTGCCTGGTACAGTGAAAATCGTGATTCATCTGTGAAGAGAACTCCTCTCCAGACGACATCGAAGGTGAGCATTTGATCACTCAAGTCAGTTATGAGAACGAACTGCAGTCAGGTCAAGACCTCGGTGAGCTTCCCTGACACGGTGTCTGATGGTTTGTGCGGAAATTATTTGGTTGGTCAGAATAGCTAGAAATATGCTGGCTTTCTACTGCAAAAATAACTTAAATTAATGTGCTCATGGTTGTAATGCCATCATGATTTAACATAACATGGTAGCACCTGCGCCAATCAGCTCAGGGGTTACCCTTGTTACCCCAGGCCACTCCCTGGATGCACCCATGAGTACCCATGAGTTTGACTGGTCCCTAAACACAGACGCTCTGTACAAAAAGGGGCAGAGCCACCTCTTTTTCTAAAGGAAGCTCAGATCTCTGGACATCTGTAGTAAGATGCTGCAGATGTTTTATCAGTCTGTGGTGGTAGTGTGTTGTTTTATGCTGCAGTCTGCTGGGGAGGCAGCATCACACACAGAGATGAAGGTGGTTGGACAGACTGGTCTAAAGACCTGGTTCTGTGGTTGGAGCCAGGTTGGACACACTGGAGGAGGTGGTGGAGAGATGACCTGTCAACATGTTCGAAGCCATCTTGAAATACCCGGATTATCCGCTACACAAAACCTTCATGGACCAAAAAAACAGCAGTGGACGGCTCCTCTCTCTCTGTTGCAGGACGGAGAGATTCAAAAGATCCTTCTCTCCTACAGCCATCAGGCTGTCTCATTCTAACAGAGCTAACAGACTAACTGAATTTCCACTCGGGGATAAATAAACTAATTTTGATTTGATTTGATTTGATTTTGATTTAAATATTTTTCTGGCAAACAAAATAGTGTGGTATTATGAATATTGGAAGCACAAGTAATTGCTAATGATAACAATGACTTTCCATTCACTTCCAGGGTGAAGCATCTGAAAAAACTAGAAACAGAGAACGCATCACTTGTCATAGAAAAAAGTTATGCCATGACAACTGTTGCAGCATTTGATATTTCTAATTTTTGAGATAAATAATGAGTAACTGCTTGAATGAGGACATAATGACAACAGGCCAGGTGAAGCTCGTAATAAGGGATGAAGGCATGAATTGCTTCCCTTGAAATAACTTAATTAACATGTTTATTTAGTATTGTAGAGGGAGCCTGTTGTAATGAATGCTTTTATTTTTAAAATATTTTTGAAAGATTTGGAGCAATCAGCTTCTTATAGTTGGCAAATGGTTTTTATAAGTCAGCTACACAGAGTGCTGATAGTATGAGAATAAAACTAACCATAAGCATGAGGTAATTGTCCTAACTGAACTTTCACTAGAGCTTCATTTGTCATGTGTCTAAAATACAGACTAAAAACAACTATCTTTTTATGAGTTAAATAAAAGATAAAGAGATGCAAAGCTAGTTTAGAAATTGTAATGTTTATACTAGTCACGCAGTGAGTTTCTTAAATAACTGTGTTAAGATGCGTGTCTCAGGGAACTCAAACTTCAAGTTAGTTAAAATCAAGTTGTTGTTTTTTTAAATTAATTGCTTAAAAAAATCCTTATTTATTCCTTTTTTAACTTCACATCTGAAGCTCTTTTTTCCACATTTAACTCACCTTTAGTTTCAATAAAAGGTTCCCCTCTCCTCTTGATATAGCTGACAGAATAATAACACCTGCTGCCTAATCACGTTCATACTAATCACATATTTCACATTGATGTTTCATGACAACACAGTCAGCCCTGGAAATAGTCTATATATACGATTCAGTCAGGCTGTTTTTATATTTAGGAACTGTTGGAACTGTCTTCCAAGAAAAACAACATTGGTTCCACCTGCTGCACAGATTATATTATTTATCAACTCAGCCTAACAAGGAAACATGTTAACTGACGTATCTGACAAGACGCAAAATGTTGATGCAAAACGGTAAAATTTTCTTTTTCAGTATCACTTTTTTTAGCTGTATAATATTTACTCAAGGCAATTTCTACTACTATGTGAAACATTGCTTTATTTTATTTAGCATTAAACTTAAACCTTCATGCTTCACCAACTAAACCAAAATGGCTTTGTTACTTAGATATAACCAGTGGTGGAAACTAAGTACATTTACTCAAGTACTGTACTTAAGTATAATTTTGAGGTACTTGTACTTTACTTGAGTATTTCCATTTTATGTAACTTTATACTTTTACTCCACTACATTTAGAGGCAAATATAGTTTTTACTCCACTTCATTTAGCTGACAGCTTTAGTTGCAGGTTGAGATTTACCATAAAAAACATCATAAATATAAAGTGATGTGAAATGACGTTTTCTAAAAAGTAAACCTCATAACAGTATATTAAGTAGTTAAAATGAGCCCTATCTTGAGAAAATTGAAATGCATCAATAATAATCCAATAATATATTTGGAATATGTAGAATATAACACTGTAAGTGGGTCTGTTCTGCATAACGAGTGCTTTTACTTTTGATACTTTAAGTACATTTTGATCCTGATACTTTTGGACTTTTACTTCAGTAAGTTTTGAATTCAGGACTTTTACTTGTAGTGGAAGAATTTCACAGTCTGGTATTAGTACTTTTACTTAGGTAAGAGATCATCGCAGTGGCCACTAGAGGGCTTTGCCATTTTGTTGCACTTGCTGAAGCAACTGATTCTGTTTCTCTCTCTAGAAGAGACACAGCATTTGCATATGCCAGGGGTTGGCCCTGCATTTAATTTAATTCAGAGCAGCAGTGTTAAAAGCATTACTATAATTGGCAGTGGTGAGTGCATTCATATATTAGCCAGTTCATGTCAGCCACAATTCAGATGTGCTCTTCATATAGCTGCCTGTCTCTCAGCAGTGAATGAGAATGAAGCAATGGTGGCTAAACGTATGATCAGATGCTGCTGACCTGAACATTAAACTCTGTCCTGTGTTCTTTATGAGTCTTATTAATGTTTTTAAAATTCCCGTCTGTCACGGGGTGATATCTCTGCATTCCCTCCTCCATCCCACCCTCCTTGTTCTCTCTTCCTCCATCATTCCTCCCCCTGTCTGTCTGTAATGCAGTGATATCTCTCCATCCCTTCTACTCGCTATTTGGCTGCAGCATATACTGTATGTTTTCCATAAGGCAATGAAAGGTATACAATCAGGTGGAAAAAATAAATACAAGAGATACAAAGTGTGAATTCACAAGAAAATTGCTTTATTTTTTGCTTTGTATTGTTTTTTCAGGTGTTCTTTTGTTAATTCTATTTCTCTGCGTCATAGCCAGTGGTGGAAGAAGTATTCTGATCCCTTACTTAATTAAAAGTACTAATACCACACTGTGAAATTACTCCACTACAAGTAAAAGTCCTGCATTCAAAACTTATGGAAGTAAAAGTACAAAAGTATCAGCATTCAGAAAATAGGGCCAAGAAGGAGGAGGTGAATAACAGTGGATAAATAGTAGAGGCCCCAAAACAGAACCATGGGGAACACCTGAAGAAACTGGGGATGGCAGATGAGTGGCAGATGAGTGCGCCCAGAGAGATATGATTTAAACCGGTTTAAGGGAGTGTTCGTCATTCCAATGGATGCAAGTCTATAGAGGAGGATGTTGTGGCATGACTTTAAATCGATAAAACATCAACACAAACACTGTCAGTCCCTTTAAAAACATTTTTCTATGTCACCTCGTGATAGGAGCACTTCACGGATTCTACACAGAAAGTTCAGTTTACTGGACCTCTAAGTTCAACCACTTGAGGCAACAAAGTTGCTCTGAGTGACACATGCACGTTAGTGTGGTGCATGGTCTGTTGGATCCATGCCGCTAGAATTGACGAATGGGAGAGTAACCAGACTCATCGGGCAGAGCTAATACGAATGACCCCAGCAGATTCACCTGGTTTTTAGGCTAAAATAAGATTTAAAAATAGTAACTCCACCAGCAGAGTGGTAAATATGACATGATGATACAAATGCACATTATGCTGAATCTAAAGTAATCCCATTCCTCTTCAATAATCTTTTTACCAAACCATATTCAACCTGTATTTCTTCATACTAGTCAAACCCCCCAGCTATTGTGTTGAGGCTTTGTCATGATTTAAACACCAGTTTTTATATTATAATAATTATGATAAGAGAAATTGTAGCTCACAAACATCAACAACATTATACCAATACGTGCTTGCAGCAAAAGATCTAAGTGAGCCACGTCTTACCATTACCGCCTGACTATCTTATGACTCGTGGATACAGCATCACTGTCGTTAGAGAGCAGATCAGTAGACCTGCAATTACTGCTGCTGTCAGAGGTCTGCTTCATTTCTGCAAATGAAGAGGAGATTAATTCACTTGCACTCCCTGATGGACAGCAGCTGAAAGAAGAGACAGCAACCGCTTGACCCTGGCTGACAGAAACACATGTCAACACTCTGCTCTCTGTCCTCGGCTCCTCCTCGTTCTCCCCTATCTCCTTCTACTCCCTCCCACTCCCATCTCCTTTTCCATCACTTCTTTTTCTTTGTCCTCCTCCTTCTGTCATCTCCACTCTCACCACCTCTGCCCCTTCCAACTTTTCCTCCAATTCTACCTTCCTCCACCTCCACGTCTTCCCTGTCCTCCTCCTAATGTCTCAGAAGCTGAGTTTCTGTCTGAAGCTGACAGCTAACAAGTAATTACAGGTAATCATCTAAATGGACAGTAATTACTTCAAGGAGGGAGGGGCTGGAGTTTGTCTTTACAATATTGTGAGTTGGAGCCTAGCCCTTGACATGCATTTATAAGTCCTTAACCCAGCAGCGCACATACCCACGCAACACACACACACGCACACACACACACACACACACACACACGCACGCACACACAATGTGCATCTCCCGTCTGAGGCCGATGCATCTCGATGCATTGCTCACAAACTGATGCATTAAAGATACATAATTATGCAGCAACTACCAATGTGATTTGATATGATTCACTCCCTATTCTGATACAGTAGAATAGTGATAATGATAAGATTAATACCATTCAATGCCATCGAATATGAATATGAAACTAAGCGATTAAATATGGTGAGGAGAGTTTAATTTTATTGATTTGGTTCCTCTTGCAGTGTTGGTAAGCAGCCTGTGTTGGTCTTTCAGAAGTTGGCAGAAACACTTTTACTTCCATTAAAAGCGTGCTGAAAGCGTTTTTAGTAGTGAATGGACAACAAAGCTTTATGAACCATTTGATTTATTTACAGAGCCCAATAGATGGCGCTTTTTGCTCAACAAAGGGCTGAAAACACTCAATTACCATTGCTAAAGCCTTTTTTTTGTTAGCCAAGACCGCCATCTAGTGGGGTCAAAAAAATAAAGCGAATGGTTAACTAAGCCTCATTGTTCCTTCACTAATTTTTAGTCTATGATGAATACATGTAGGCTACAAACTAAAAGTGGGTTAGGGTATGGTGAGTATTGTGATACAATATATTGTGATTTAACTGTTTAACTGCATTTTGTGTCCACAAAGTTAAATTAAATCAAGAATAGTTTTGTCAAATAAGAGAAAATCAGTTCTCAGTCTATTCATCTCACTTCAGTCTTTTTATTTCTCCACAATGAGAGTCAAACCCACAGACTGACCAACAAAGTATTCAGTCAAACTGAACTGAACTGATATCAAACATGTATGGATGACAACAACTGCAGCATTTTATCAAACTTTCACATGGTACCTATAGATTCCTTAGATCTTCTAGTTTCATATGATACCAGTATCTCCAGTATATTCCTAAAAGTGAGCCCACAACTGATGAGCTGCCGAAACACTAAAAATCAATATAATATTGCCACGCAAAATATCGCGATACTATGGTGTATCGATTTTTCCCCACCTCTATTGCAAACTGTATTAACGTCTAAATAAGCTGGATTGACTATGGTATTTTAGAAGAAATTGTGCTTATAGATCATAACCAATCAGAATCCTTCCTACTTTTACTGCAGTTTTTTTTTTTAAATTGCTAATTTAGACTTTTACTTCACTTATTCATTATCAGTAACTGTAGTCTACTTTTACTCCAGTAAAGATTTTCAGCATTCTCACTTTGCTTTTGTCTGGTGCGGTGCCAAAAGTGGATCTTCTGTTAGTTGTCCTTTTAATTACAAAGGCCCTAATGCTTCGTAATATATTGAATTAAAGGAAATGTAATAACAAGTTACTTTGCACCCAAAGTAAATTCCAAATAAGACATTTGTAAATGTCAAAAAATCTTGCTGCATAAAACTGCATATGTGTTTTTTTTAGAAGAATGTTCTTCTCCAGAACGGTTTGTGAATGAGGCCTAGTCTCAATAAGATGGAAAAATAAAAGAAAGGACCTGTCAAGGGACCTTCTACTGTCCCATTTCACCAAGAAGACAAATAGCAGCAAAAACAACACATTATTAGTCTCATTAGTCTCATGTTAAAGGTTTCAGGACCACTACTGTACCATTATAATGTACAAATATTTAATCAACGTCATCATTTACTTTTTGTGTTATGGTAAATCCAATTAGACTTAGATTATAAAGGCATTACAATATGCACAGTTCCAGTCATTAGTTAATTAACCCTCATTTTTAATAGTTCAGATTGTTACATTCTGTGCTGTCCAGGTTTTATGTCTTACAGTTAGAAAAATATGTAATCATATTAATATCCATAATGATCTATAAAATATGAGTCTAATCAAGTCAAACTGACCCGAAAGGTAATTTGATTATTGATGCCCCATCTTTGAAACTGTATAGGATTACTATGCAATCACCCAGTCAATTACTAATATCATTTATGTGATATTAGTGTTGCTAATGTCTCCTGAGTGAAAACAGGATAGGTCTATTAAACCCAGTCTATATGTCTATGAATAGGAGTGACTTGAGGTCAAATTGGACCATTAATGTAGATTGGTTACTGGCCTCGTCAGCTGAAGACAGTGCAGCTTTGGATTTATATGCCATCATTTAGAAAATGAATGTCATTCAGGAAAATAACTCAAATTGTCATGACAGAAAGGGCTTTAATAATTAAATCACCCATGTTAGATATATTTTAATGTAATCAGGGATACTGTTACACTGGACCACAGGGATGAGGAATCAAAAGCAGACAGAGACACAGTTTATGATAGGCAATGTTCTTAACTTTGGTACACGTGATGGCAATCAGGCAAAGGTATCAAAAAATCAGATTATCACAGGACACATAGAGACAGGTAGCCATTCGTGCTCTCATTCACTCCTACGTACAATTTAGAGTCACTAATTAACCATTATACATCGTGTAGCCTGCAAAAGAGACCCTAACTTATTTAAAACAGTGACCATTATATGGTAAGATATCTTTGCATGACATACATTCCCGTAAGAAATCATAAGAACTCGTTCATGAGAATATAGTCTACAGCAGACAGACTAGGTGCTAATTCTAATGTGGTTTTATCTGTACAATTCTACAAAGTGTCGCATGCAGCACTGATAGTCAGATAATCTTTTTAAAATGAGAAATCATACAAACTCATTCGTGAGAATATGGTGACGGCAGTAAGTACAGTAGCTCAAAGTTTGTTTGTAAACCTTATTGATGTTTACGGCAGACAGACACCTAGAGTAATCCTGCCTTAAACCCACATAGTCATTCAGCATGGGGCCAACACGGAACACGTGAACAGTCCCACTTGCAACCCATATTTCAGCCCATACTGTCCCCATGTAGGTCCCACATAGGACTTAAAGCTGGGACCAAGATGGGTCTTGTTTGTTTTGCCCTGGTGGGGCCAACCTAAAACCTTGTGTAATCCTGCCTTAAACCCACATGGGCAATTGGCTTGGGGCCAACATGGAACCCGTGGACAATCCCATATGGGTGTGATCTGAGAATCCCATATAGGGCCCATTATTTAACCCACTTTGTACCCACATGGGCCTCACATAAAAATGTTGGGCATATATACACATGCATATATTTGGCAGTCCGTGGCCTATAGGTTAAGAATCAGGCTTGCTACCAGAGGGTCATTGGTTCGAATCCCAGGACTGACAGGTAAAGGACTGACGTACCTTTGAGCAACGCACCTTACCGCCACACACAGCTCCCCGGTTGCGCAGTAATGCAACTACCCACTGCTCCTAAGCATGGTGTGTTGAAAAGGATGGGTTAAATGCAGAGATTGAATTTCCCTGTTCTGGGACCAATAAGGGAATCTTAATCTTATATGTATATATTAGTGAAGGGACAATGAAGATTCATGAACCATTTGCTTTATTTTTTGACCCCACTAGATTGGCTTTAAAAAAGGCTTAAGGAATGGTAATTGAGTGTGTTTTCAGCCTTGTCTTCACTTGTATACACATATATATACTGCAGATTCATTTGACTATTTGTGGATTTTCCAGTACCATTCAGAGAAGCAGCTGGACCAGTGTGCTGCCATCTTCATCCATTTCCTTTCATGTTCTGTTCTGTCTTATTCTTGACACTGACAGTCATCTTTCATCTTTAGAGCTGCGACATCTCCTGTCTCAGTGTGATGGGTGATCTCTCTCCTCACCCTAATGACTATTATCTTTAATTCGCAGAGCCTCAATTAACGTCTTACTGCAGGTCAGTGATTAACAATTAGCAGATAAGGACCCTGACACACTAACCAAAGGCCCAGAGGAAAGGACTAAGGGGCCACATCACAGAAAATGTGATGTTTTTTCCTTTGTATTTTCTTTAAATGCAATGTTTACAGCAAGTGCGCTTAATGCAATTTATGTTCATGAAATTTAAAGGACATGATTTAACTTTAATTCAACACACTCTTTTAGTAGCCATGTATGCCAAGAGGAGACTTGTGGGAACCCAGAGAGCCTATTTTCATTGAGATAGCATGACATCAGAAGTCACATGACCGCTTTGAAAATCACCTTGAAGTATGCCTATAGATTCCTTAGATCTTCTAGTTTCATATGATACCAGTATCTTAAGTATATAACTCGAAAATCCCCGTCAGCGGGGTTAGGGTTAGGGTTAGTTAAAACAAAATTATATCAGACAGTGTCTCACATTTATTTAGTTCTCTGCATGAAGTCAGCAGAAAACATGCATAATATACTTCATCTTACAGAACCTTCATCAGAGCAATGCAGCTATTTCTAATGTCCCAAGTGAAAATAATACACCACTACATTAATATGAAGTATTTTAATGCATTTTAACTACATACAGTGAGATATTATGTTATACACACTGCAGTGAACTACATAATAAAAAAAAAAGCATTAAAGGAATGTAATGCAATCTACATTTAGCAATACAACAGCAAACAATAACACACTGTTCAATTCACTTTTATTACCAGTAACAATAGGACAGAACCTTTTACAGTAAAAACACTTAGACACTTAACTTCTCTCTTCACAGGAATGATTGTAACAATTACATTCTGTCTGCATCAAAAATATTATCTTAATAATAATTGTCTTAACTGGTTTCAAGTTCTGCATAACATAAAAATAATAATAATATATATTACGTTTGGGTGCAGACTAGGGATGGGAATAATAAATTGATGATCGATTAATGGTCATTAAGAGTTTGGTCGATCATGTAGAATTTTTAATTGATCAGTGTCACAGTGTCACAGTGTCACACTCACTAAACTGAAACACAGCCGAGCGTTCAGTTCTGCAGCTGTACGTCAATAATCCAATGAGCTGAGAATTAAGTTGGATAAAGCTACAGTTTGCAAACTGAAAGTTGCAATAACAATTATAAAACACACAGAAATACAAGAGTATTAATTTGAGCAAAACTAGCTTACTGTATCAAACCATGCTCTTTTATTCCTTCCTTATTTCCATCTTTTATTTTGCCCAAGTATGCATGTTTTTACATAGCGATTAATTGATTAATTGATTAATAGCGTTATAAATAATCGAGTTGGCAGGTTTCTTCCAAACGCCGGAAAGTAAACCGGATTTATGACGCCGTCCTTCTTGCTTGTGCATTGCAGTCGTACTGCTGTGATATGCCATTTATAATTTGCAGAGCGTGCAAATCACCACGTTGTTCGGTCTCTGCACAAAATACTCCCACACTTTTGATGATCTGTGGCGAAGTTTTTCCACCTCAGCTTGCTCTCAGATGAGCATCAAACTTTCTCTGTACTTCCTCTTACTTTCTTTCTATGTACGTGAGGTGAGTCAACTTATCTACGTCGTTAATAACGTCGGCCCAGCCTGTTCTCCCGCAATAAAAGTTAGTATAGGTCACGTGTACAGGCAGCGAAAAACAAGCTTTTTGTCCGTATTTCACCATCCGCGGTAATGCATCCGGCAACATCTTGCAGACTTAGTAGTGATTGACAGCCAAGCGAAGTTTTAAAGAGTTCATTCCCACAGTGCATGCCGCAGCGGACTTTCACCCAGGAGAGCGGGGTTTATGTCCCGTGTGAAAACAAAAGTAAACCATTTTTAACTTAAGTTACATGAATCATGTTTTAGAACATAACTTAAATGAAATGACTCCTGGATAGTTATCAGAGCTGCTAGGAGAACTTGAATGTCTGACTGATGGAAATAGTTCGACATGTTTGTTGTTGTTTGCCTGGACTGCACATGGATGTTACGTAAACTTGTAAGCGACAAGAGCCAGCGGAGCTGATCAGTGACACTTTTGCGTTTTCAACCCTTTAGATGGAAACACAACGGTGGAGCGTTTAAAAGATTTCCACTCTGGAGATTGGTTTAATTTAAAAAAAAAAATTAGAAACACAAAAACACCGTTGCCGTCTAAACAAAAGGCACATCTGAATAAATATTTTGCCGTTTTCAACCGAGAGCATTGTCTTGTAAACAGGCCCTAAATCATGGGAAGTCCGTCAAAAGACTGTTAAGTTATGTGAAGCAGTTGATTATATTCAACTTTAGACGCACCCGACATCAAAGGTACAGAAACAATGACAGACTATGAGGCTCAGTGCACACTCTCTAGATTAAAGCAATCTAGCTGCTGATTGTTAAACCTTGAGCCTGGTGTCCGAATGTGCTCCTGATCCTGTGAAGTGAATTGTTTATCACACATCCCCGACTGACCCACCTGACTGACAGTCCAGTGTCTGGACAGGTATTGGTTACCTGAGTTACCTATGCATTCTAGAATTAAAAGTAAAACCAGAAAATTGAGAACTGTGAACTTGATAGCATCTGTAGATTTGAAACACACACATATACACATCCACACAAACGCTCACACAGAGCACAAAAAAACAGCGACGCCCCCCTCCCCCTCTCCGTCAGTACACACACAACCACACACACCCACACACAGTTAATAGCTGCTAAGAAATCACATTTGGTAAATTGCATTGTGGCACTAACCTTTTCTCTAGTAATTAAATGAGTGAGGAGAGAAGGCCTGCCTTAATGAAGTCAGCAATTTACTGTTACATGCACGCACGCACGCACGCACGCACGCACGCAAGTACACACACACACACACACACACACACATATCTACCAACAGTCACAACGGAGGATCAGCTTATGACGTTTTTGTAAAACACAGTATTTTAACTTTTTGGCTTTGCAAATTGTTTCAGTATTTTTTCCCCTTTAAGCTGATAAACTTAGCTATGAGCAGTGTTGAATTTCAAATCATAAACAGTAGGCTGAAAGGATCTTTGGAAATTTTGGAACGATTGTTGCAAAAAATAAATAAATCTTACATGTTACCGTGGAGGGCCAGCCTGTTCTCCCGTCAAAAATGTCAATATAGGTCGTGTGAACAGGTAGCGAAAAACAAGCTTTCTCTCCATATTTCACTGTCTGCTGTAATGCGTCCGACACCATCTTGCTGATGTAGTAGTGATTGACAGCCAAGTGTTCAGTTGAAGGCAGGGGTGGTGGATGGGTCATACCATCCAGGAGAGTGCAGTGTTGCCAACTCCTCAGTGAGGAAAGTAGCAATTGGCTATTCTAAAAGTCGCTAGAAGTCGCTAAATGACATCATTGCCTAATTTGCATAATTTACCATGTGCATGTAATCGTAATGGATGCTGTAGGAGAGAGGAACAATGTTGTGGGCCAAAAAGTGAGTAAAACACCCTAAATATGTTCAGAACTGCAAATGGACTGTCTCCTGTCATAATTCCAACCCCCCTCCTTTATCCGGCCTCGGGATCGGCAAAAGTGACCCAAAAGAGACACTGACTGTAAACCAGCCAGCAGCGACTTCGCTCATGCGCAATTTGGAGACTGGACGCAGAGGGGTCCCATATTCCCATATTCTGCGCTATGACTGCAGCTGTAAAAGACTGCTGCGGGAGGACTCAGCCGCTTGTGAGTGCTTTGGGACAAGGTAGGGGCCGCCGGCAGCCCCTGCGGCTCGTTAAGAAGAGTAAAAACGAGTCTCCAATAACACCAGAAAAACTTGCTAGATTTGTCGCGAGTCACTTTTTTGAAAAATAGCTGCTAGAGGGGTCTGAAAAAGTCACTAAATTGGCAACACTGGGACAGCAGGGTTTTGCGTCCAGAGTGAAAACAAAAGTAGACCATTTTTGACTTAAGTTACGTTGTTTACGTAAGTTACGTGAATAACGTTTTTGAACGTGACTTGCAGTAGTCATGTGATCCTTGTAACTTCTTCACTTTCAGCATTTACTGTTTAAACTGTCTTTTATTATGCCTAAACCTGTTCATTGGTGAAACACCATAAATCCACAGAAACTGCAGCCTTTTTTACAACCGCGGACAGCACGTGTGTGCTATTTTTAGAATGCGCCGTTGTACCGCAAGCTGCAATACGTACCTACGCGCCGTAATTTGTGGTACTGACACACGACCTCTGTTGCCGTTTATGTTGGAGAACTTTAAAAGAGTTGAAAAATCAAAACTATTTTAATTACATGTAATTCATGTTCCTTTTGCATAATGTTGCTGTCCTTTTAGTGATGTGTCATCTGTGAATGATTTGTTTGAAAGAACAAATTGTTTAGGTGAACGAACCATCACAAATGACTTCCTGAATTTGAGCCGTTCATTTCTCAACTTCAGTTGAGCTCTTCTCTCTCCCGTCTTGTGTCTCTCTCTAGATCGCAAGTTCCAAATAGTGTGAGCACGGAGTTGCTCAAGCCTGCCCCTCTCTCTCCCCTTTCTTCTTCTTCTTCTTCTCCTTGTGTTTTAATTGTAGTTGGCAAGCAGTGTAAAAGGTGTATTATTGCAACCTTCTGCTCCAGAGCTCCCTGTGAACGGTGAACGGGAGCCCTGGTTCGCAGTCAGTGATTCATGTACTGAATGTACAGCCATCAACAAGCCAGTGATTTGTACACTGCAGTGGTGGAAAGAGTATTCAGATCCCTTACTTAAGTAAAAGTTAAGGTATGGCAGATTTTAACTACTTATTATACTGTTATGAGGTTTAATTTTAGGGAACGTCTAATCACTTTAAATGTATGATGTTTTTTATGTTAAATCTCGACCTGTAAAGTAACTAAAGCTGTCAGCTAAATGTAGTGGAGTAAAAAGTACAATATTTGCTAAAGTAAAGTACTTTCTAAAGTAAAGTACAAGTACCTCACTTAAGTACAATACTTTCTAATTCTTCCAGAGTAACAGACTGAATTTCCCCTCTTGGATAAATAAAGTACTTTTTAATTGCTTTTGATTTTTTTGGGTAAATGTGTTTGAAGCCCTGATTGTCTCTCCACCTCCGCATCAGTCAGTTGTGAATTTACTGCCTCGGTATCAACCAGTCACTGATTTTTGTACTTAATGTACTGCCATCAGTCAGTCAGTGATACATTCACTGAACATACTATTACAGTGAACAAGTGCCCTGTGAGAGTACAATCTACCTCTCTCAAAGTTGAAATACGGCGAAATATTGTATTTAATAATAATTAATATATGTGATTCATATGGCAGCTAAGCTAGCAAACGGTAGCTTTATCAAACTAAATTATCAGCTCATTGGCTTATTAATTATGGCCATTCTCAGTTCACTTAGCGAGCAGAACTGAACACTGAAGTGTTACAGCTCAGTGAGGTCTCATAGCTCTGATAGAGAGAGAACAAATCTTTTCAACGAACTGATTCTAGTGATTCAGTACACTGAAAAGTACTGCTTTTACCAACACTAACTTGGTTACAACATTCATCTTTGTGACGCTGACTTGAAAATGAAAAGACAGTTGCAAGTTAAGACTGTATCTACAACTCCTGTCTTCTCTCTCTGGGTCACTGGGCCTCCAGCTGCTCCAGCAGTCCCTCTGTTGGTGTTCAGGCTTTCAGTGTGAGTGCGTGTGTGTGCTGTGTTGTGGGGGAAAGGATGGATGGCATGCTTCAGTTGATGTGGAACAGCTCAGCAGCTTGCATCAGTCTGTTGTCAGCAGTAACAATACACTCTCCTGCCTCTTATATCATTCTGCTCCAGGCCTGGAACAAAGCTTTATAGGTTTAAGAACCTCGGAAATGTCTTTTATTTAGCAAAGTTAGCTGTTTAACATTATACATTATTGTCTTCAAACACAATACTGTGATATAATAAATCACAATTTCTCTTAATTAAGAGTCAAAGGTGGGTATATAGAGCTTACTGATTGCAGTCACAGCATCCAATTTAGCTCTCTGTGTTGTCACCCCTACTTGTATGGAAACAAATAAAATACAATACATTATGTGGAACGTATATATATGAAATATTATATATTATTATATGGAAAAAAGTCTTACTGGTCTACTATCACCATAGTCACTGCTCATGTGTTGGGGGAGTTCACGAACATAATGGTCTCAGACAGAAGTCAGACTTTACAGGTTCTCCAGTAGGCTTCATAGTATTTGAATGCTGCCATTGATCTCTGCTTGCACATAGTGGTTTGCATTAGTTTATCTGTCTTTGTTTTCACCTTTTGTGATCATGAGGCTTTTGTTTTCTAGCTTTTGGGTTATGCCTGGTGTGATTGTCTGCTTTTCCTGATTTGTTTCACGCGTCTGTCACTTTCTGCTTCACACATGCATAGTGGCTTTTCAAAATAAACCTCAGTGTTCACAGGAAATAGTTAAGCCCAAGTTTTTTCTGCAGAGGTTTTTGCTCTGCCCCTGTTTGGCCCCCAGCCTGTCTGCTTGAGTTTTTTTTTTCTGCCTTGCCCAAAGGCTGTCCGCCTAAGGTTTCCTTACAACTCCAGTTCAGTGTCATGATAATACGTTGGATTGAAGATAGACAAGTCCCATAAATCTACGATGCCTCAGCCACACTTCATATTGTAGTGACATTTGACATACGTCATAGCACACATTGAAGGTGTAAGATAAACAGATGTGGCCATAGAATTAGAAAAAGATAAATGGGACAGGCTACGGCCATTTATCTGGTCTATAAAGAAATTATGATTGTTGTTAGTTCTTTCTTTCTTTTTCTTTTCCATTGCCTATACATTTGGCTGCTCTGCTTTGACTCTGTGATTTAAAGAGGTTCCTGATGGGCAGTCACTAACTGTAAATATGAAGCAATTCAATCTAGCAGTTCTCTGTTACCTTTCTGCCAGTTCTGTGGCTGTACATCAATAAGCCAATGAGCTGAGAATTAAGTTGGATAAAGCTACAATTTGCAAACTTAAAGTTGCAATAGTAATTATAAAACAGACAGAAATACGAGAGTATTCATTTGAGCAAAACTAGCTTACTGTGTCAAACCTTGCTAGCATGCATTACTAAGTTTAATTGTATCTCAAACTTATTTAAAAACAAAACACACTTAAATATGCAAGATTACTGTGAAAACTAGCCTCATGCCTCTTCGGGGGCTAAAACATAAAACGTTATCTTTACAGTATCACCTCACTTGAGTTAGTTTTACAATCGACAGGAAGTCTCTTTTTGTCCTTTCAAAATAAAAGCGGCCATTATCAAAACAGACCTTTACATAGTACTGTATGTATATATTTTAGTTTGCCCATGTATGCATGTTTTTATACATACTGGAGTATGTTTAAAACATAGCGATTAATCGATTAATTGATTAATTGATCGTTAACATTATAGATGCTCGAGTTGACAGGTTTCTTCCAAATGCCTATCCCTAACACACACGCATTGTGTATTACAATCATCAGACAAGATTTGGACAGCTGTTGGCCTGTCTAAGTCCAACTTCTGTAGAAGATGAAATGTGAATTATTACAGAGATCGGGGCCCACGCTGACTAGGATCCTGCGGGAGCGATGTCTTTTTCTTTGTTTGTGTTTACTCTTGGGCTTCCAATCAACGAACCTGAGACCTTTACAAGTTTGTATGAGACCAAACAAGTCTTGGGACCTCAGTGTTTCTTAAATACCTGGCTAAAGTCCTGGGCCTCAGAAAAGTAGAAAATAAATGTAGTACTGTCTTTTAAAAACCCAAATTATTTTCTTTCTTTTGGGTTTCGACAAAACAAGAACTAGTATGTTTTAATGTCCTCAAAGCATCAAAAACTACAGTTTATGTTTCGCTTCATTGGCTTAGAAAGTTGCAGAGGCAGCACCATCTCATATTTAGTACCATCATCAGCCCCTTCATCAGTTTGCAGTTGTTTTGTTGTGATCATTCTATTTTCCAGCCAATCTTTAATATCAGTTCTTTAATCAGCTGATGTACTTAAACTCTTTTAATTAAATATATTACAACAATTTCTGATCAATCAGAATGATTTCCTCTTTGCAAATTCATCACCCTCTCTTGCTCTGAAAACCAGCCTGTTTTTTAAAAGACCATTTAATTAACTTTATCCATTTAGTTTAAAATTGAAAATGTAATTGGGAAACCGTTGATCGTGATATCTGTGCGTATGTGTATGTGTGTGTGGATATGCATATATGTGAGCGTGTGTGTGTGTCCAGTGAATAAAAGAAAGATTTTAATTGCATTGTTCTTTGATCAGGCATGTTTATTAGTGGGTGAAAGTCACATTAACCTTTCCATCGGTCCTGACATTTCCTCTCCTCCTAAATGGAGAATTAAAGACCATTGAAAAGTCATTAGTGAAATTTACTGCTTCTGTTGGCTGGTCAGCTATTAGAGTGGCTGCAGGACCACAGAACACTGTTCACAGTCTTCTGCCAAATCACTTTTTATTGTTTAAAGGAGAAGTACATGGAGACAAAAAGCTTTTTGTTCCAGGTACAAAGCTTACATATTGATTTGGCAAGAACTAAAAACATTTTGATGGACAAATTTCCCCCTAGGCTACTGATGTGTGTTTCTGAGGGTTGAAACTAGACAAAAACAATCCTGGTCAGCTGTGAGATAGCCAGCAGCCTAAGATAAAGCTTTTTTAAATCCTACCAATGTTAAAACACCCTATAGTCCCTGAGGGGGATTATCTTAACCCATTAAGGCCTAAATCGCCTGGAAAAAAATGCCTGGAAAACCTATGGGCGATTTTCAAATGACCCCCTAAAACCTGAAGTTTTTCTGGAAATTCAACACCTACTAAATAATAGATTTTTCAGCCTCTGTAGCAGATAAAAATGAAATTCAAAAAGTATTTGAGAGCTCATACCTGTGGCTTTCATGAGAAGTTGTGTTTATTTGTCCAAACCTCCAATAAAGTTTTTTTTAAATCAACAAACTCAGCAAATGTTACATTTGACTGAATACAAAATCCTATGCATAATACTAATACATGCCCATTAGCAAGATGCAAACATGATATGACCATTGGAAGAACAAGACATAGTTCTCATTAGCCTACTGTAATAAAAAAAATATATATCATAATAACAATAATAAATAATAATAATACATTTTATATATTGCACTTTTCAGGGTACTCAACGACGCATAAAGTAATATAAGACATAAACAGTCATGATTTCTTATATCATCATCACAATCAATTATTATTATTATTAATATTAATATATTATTAATAATATTATTATTATCTCCAGATGGCCACAAATCTGTCTGTTCTTCGGTGAAAATATGTCGTCTAAAAACATATTCCTCATCCATAAATGCCGGTCGATTGGTTCTGAGGGTTCAAAGTCCGGATCAGCAATAAAATGATCGGCGCTGTTTTCAGATCAGATCACTTCTGTCACTTACTGCAGAGCTCCTCCGATATAGTCATCTTCCAACATGATTTATAAGTTCTGGAAAAGTCCGATGTTGCATTGCGACACTCCCGCATGTATTCTGATCATGATTCTGATAAATTTCATCGGCCAAGAGACCGAAAATAGGTGGAAAAAAATACAAATACTACAAAATGACATATCCGCTGTCCCGGCCTTAATGGTAGAGTGACGCAACAGCGATCCCGGTCTTAATGGTAGAAATGCGGTAATGCTTTCCAGGCGTCAATGGGTTAATACAGTAGCGTAACATCATGGTGATAGGCTGCAGTGCAAATACTTTTTTGTACCCCCACCAGCTAGAGAGAACTGTGCTGTGTTTACATTGAGTACTTTCTGAGTATTTTTTAGAAAGCGGCTGATTGTTTCGGCCTCTGTTCCATACAGGTACTTTTGTAGCGGCTACCCAACGGAGTTCAAATGTGACAACAGACCGACGCGCCAAGCAGCGTTGCCAATTTAGCAACTTTGTTGCTATATTTAGCGACTATTAAGACCCCTCTAGCGACTCTTCAGACCCTTCTTGCGACTCTTTTTCAAAAAAGCGACTATATAGTGACAAATCTAGCGACTTTTTCTGGTGTTATTGGAGACTTTTGGAGACTCTTCTTACTCTTCTGACGAGTAGCACTGTCCCAAAGCACTCACAAGCGGCCCAGTCCTCCAACAGCAGTCTCTTCCAGCTGCAGTCAGAGCAGGAGATGTTAACCCCTCAGCGTCCAGTTTGAACCAGTCTGCAAATTAATCATACATGCACGAAATTGCCGCTCAGTAAAGGCTCAGAAAGTACCTACCCGAGGCAGGTACTTTCTGAGCCGTTACCTGAGCTGCTAACTGTTGAAGTTGGACGGATCCTCTCTCCCAAGCCACAACCATAACAATTCATTAGAGGGAAAAGTACCTAATGTAAACGCGCCTATTGTCACCATTAGCGGTTAAAGTGGGCCATGACGAGTCATGACTGGTGATTGGACAAATTATAATTTCCTCCTCCTATACTAGCTACTCACTTTTTCTTCCTTCATGGGCCCCTGACGGTGTCTGGGCACCGATGCAGCTGAACCAGTTGCACCGTCAATATTTACATCACTGTCTAAATAAACAGATGCCTTGAGACATTATTAAACCAAAAATAAAAAAAACAAAAAGCATGGCAGCTGAATATTACGGTCATTTAAAAAAGATATATGTTGCTATGTTCTTTCCCTTAAGACTGGGCACAGGTGTAACTTTTTAAAAGATGAGGCCAAGACGACCTTATTGTACAGTTACCAGTAAAGGGTGTAGCTGTCACATGTAATAAACCTGAGACATCATAAAGATCTGTATCAAAGCTGAGTTAAATGTGTCAATACTAGGTCTATTGGTAAATTCGATCATCGTTTTTGACTGAGGGCTGTCCTGGAAAATTCTTTCTGAAAAAGGAAACCTGCAATAATGTTCCTCATATCTTTATCAGAGCCCCAGTGCTCATGCGATATTTAGCTTTAGGTGCATGAGAGAGAGTAGAGAGGGACAGAGACAGAGGTGAATTTCAAATGTAAAGTCAGAATCTTTTTTTTTTTGCTATCTTACTGATGTATCTAAAAAAAAAAGTACACTCAATCATTTTGAACGACTTATTCCTGCTTATTTCATCCTTTATCTGATGCATTTGATTGATTAAAAAAAAAGAAAATACAACTATAAACATGCATGATTACATGTTAACAAAAAGACAAGGATTGCTTGATGTAGGACAAATAATAAATATGGGTTAACTGGAAAAAAAGTTTTCTGGGTGTAGTTACTCTTAAAAACCGATTGTGCCTTTTAAGCCTTGATAACTATATGGTGCTCATTTGCAACTCTCATTGCGAATCTATTGATGCATTCCAGATTGAATCTAATCATTCATCATTATTAGAGAGCATTATTGTTGCCTGTTCCTCAATTCAATCAGGAGAGAATAGATAACAAAGTAAATACACTCAATGGCCACTTCACTAGGTACACCTGTTCAACTGCCCATTAACCCTCGGCGCAAGACTTCTTCATGACCTTGCAACGTAGAAACGAAGCAGCATTGACCCCTGCTGTAAGCTTTTTTAGAAGTTGTGCATCAACCCTTTTTCAGCAAAGGTTAAAAAACACCTTGATCAAGTGTAAGTTTTTGCAGAGGGTTTTTCAAATTTTGCAGTTTGCATTCAGCATTTTTAATGCAATATTTTGTCTTTAATGTTTTTTGTGTGTGATTTTTGTCGATTTTTGTGTGTGTTTTTTGTGTGTTTTATGGGGAGGGGGGCTGTTTTTTTGTGTGTTTTTGTCGTTTTTTGTGTGGTGTTTGTAAAGAAAATGTATGTGTTTTCGGTGTGTTTTTGTGTGTTTTAAGTGGGTTTTTATGTGGGGTTTTTTATTTTAAAAAAATTAATGTTTTTTTTTTTATTATGTGTTTTTGTAATTTTGTGTGTGTGTTTTGTGTGTTTTCTTGTGTTGAAAATGTTGATCCAGTAAGTCAAAATGAAAAAAATAATAATCAGATCATATAGGTGAGGTTGTGCTGAAAACAATACCAACATGACATGGTGAACACTTTTTACGTCGTTTACACAGGCAGAATGAAAAGGAGTCAAAAACCAACAAAATAGCCCCAAGCTCCAAAGGGTTAATGCAAATATCTAATCAACCAATCACATGGCAGCAACTCAATGCATGTAGGCTTGTAGACATGGTGAAGAGCAGCTGCTGAGCATCAACAGGTCGTGGTTTTATAAAAATAATAATATAAATAATGTACAGTAAATGACATTCATAACCATCCAAATGTATGTTGGTGTATATGTAAATGTCTGTGTGTGTGTGTGTGTGTGTGTGTGAGAGAGAGAGAGAGAGAGAGAGAGAGAGAGAGAGAGAGAGCTTTAGTTAAAGAACAGCAGAAGAAAAGCAGATATGAATTTGGTCAGTGACCTTGGATAATATAAAAAATATAACTTTTTGTGACAAATGGACCTTTAAAAAAAAAAAAAAGCTGAAATAATTTAGTAAATGTGTTTTAATCCAATGATGCAGACCCCACCTGGCAGAATTAAATCTGTACACACTCGTCCTCATTGTTCCTGTTTTTAAAGAATCCTTTGTGAAATATATTGAATTGAAATCTGTATAAAGACCATATATTTTATGTTTAACCTACTTCAAAAAAGAAGATGAACAGGGAGGAAGAACTGATTAAAGCTTCCTTCTCATGGTTTTGTGCGAAAAAACACAAACCCAGAAGTCATACAACACACGTACATACAATCCATATTGTCTACTTATGGGAGAATTCAATGTCGTCATTTTTGTTTTAAGAATAGTGACAGACAGTGGTGGAAGAAATATTCAGATCCCTTACTTAAGTAAAAGTACTAATACCACTATGTGAAATTACTCCACTACAAGTAAAAGTCCTGCATTCAAAACTTACTGAAGTAAAAGTACAAAAGTATCAGCATATTATAAGAGTATTTGTATTGATGCATTTAGAAGCAGCACTGTCATTTTGTAAAGCCAGGGCTCATTTTAACTGATAAATATCCATTTATGAGGTTTAATAAAAAAAAAAAAAAGAAAGTCTAATCATTTTAAATGTATCATGTTTTATGTTAAATCTCGACCTGAAAAGTAACTTAAGCTGTGAGCTAAATGTAGTGGAGTAAAAAGTACAATATTTGCCTCAAAATGTAGTAAAGTAGACATATAAAGTTATATAAAATGGAAATATTCAAGTAAAGTACAAATTCCTCAAAATTGCACTTAAGTACAGTACTTGAGTAAATGTAGCTCCACCACTGAATATACACGATGCTTGTTGTGAGCCCTGTTATCAACCTTTAGATCCATTCCATAGATCTGTCGAATCATTTTGTTTTACTCGGCCTCTAAGGTGCCACCCCAGTTTTAGAACACATATTTTAAAACACAGAGGAAGATTTTACTACACTCAATACATACTCAGAATTTAGTTTTTAATAAGTAAACCTACATTTACATGAAATTTATTTGCACTAATTTTCTTTGAATTCCTGACAATATGTGCTTTCACATTCATATTTGATCCCTGAAGCTCAGAATAGCATGAAGTGACTTTGTGATGATAGGTGGAAAAGTATACCATATGTTGCCTTTTATTAGAATATAAAAACCCAGATACTGTTTATAAGCTCTAGAAATGATAAATGCAAAATTGTGTTTACTTAGACCTCATCATATATTTAAATATATGTATTCATTGATGTTCACATGCAACAACCTATTTAACCTATTTAACATGCTAAAATATATTTTCTCCAATGTACAATATCTGTAAAATGCAAAGTACTTTCAGGAAAACAAACAAACACAAAATATATATATTAACAATAAATGTCAAATAGCAGAAATGTCATTATATAATGTATATAGAATGTATGTATACGTCTTATTTTTTCAAATATTCTTATTCTGTTCTTATATCTATGTGTCTGTATCTTGAGCTGCTGTGACAACTAAATTTCCCCACTGCGAGCTAAATAAAGTCATATCTAATCTTATCAGGTATTTACCTCTCAGGAAACTGCTTTATCAGACTGACCTTACTTTTAACAAATAATATATTTATAACCCTTTGTACAGCTTCCTATTCTGGTCCAGGTGTGTACTGATTAAACTGAATTTAATCCTAATCTGTATCTTGTGATACAGCCCTTTCACATTTGTGTAAAGTGGTGGGTAGTTTGACAGTCAGCCTCAGGCCACGTTCAGCACATTTGAAAGGAAACAGCGTCCCCTGGTGGTGAAGACGAGGCCTGCATATGCAAAGAGAAGAGAAAAAGGAAGCCCAAGCATCATCACAGGCGCTAAATATTTATAATTATTCATTCAAATGTTTTCTATTTTGTTTTGTTAATGCACATAACGTTCACACTCACATATATATAGCAACAAATCTAACACTATTTATTTTCCATTGCATTACATGACTTACTAATACTATAATTTTCAGACACAATCCTCTGTTAATTGTGGTTTTATTTCATTGTGAAATGTCTGGAAGAGATTGATTAATAAAGTTTTGAGAAGATATACACTTTATCTTTCAATAATAAATAAAATTGTCACAATAATTTCATGGAAAGAGGTAAAAAATATTTTATTCCAGCTTTATGGTCGACCGTGTATATCATTATAATTATATCATATTCATTTTTTTTCACATTTTAAGCTCTGTAATGGTTTTATCTTCCATATCATTACATATATAAATATGTACTGTGTGTGTGTGTGTGTTTGTTTGTTTGTTTGTGTGTGTGTGTGTGTGTGTGTGTGTGTGTTTGTAAAAACCCTATAAATGAATTAGAGATTGAAATATTTATTTGACACATACTAACAGCATGTTTTATTTTTTGAGCAGCTCAGGCAATACAGTCATGTTCATGTTTTATGTACACACAAGCACAGTGTAAAGATGGAAGAAGAACATTCTCTTACGGAGATGTAGAGCCTAAAAAGAAGTGCAAACTGTAAAAGGAGTTAGAAAAAAGACTATGAAAGCACTTTAAAGTCAAGTGAGTTTAAAAGAGCCAAAGTGACTTTTTAAAATGTGTTTTTAGTGCAAGTGAGCAACATGACAAACAAGTGTGTGTAAAAACCCTATAAATGAATTAGAGATTCAAATATTTATTTGACGAATATCCATATTTATAACAGAGCAGAGCTTTCTTATGCATGTCGAACTCACCAGGGTCACTCGTTAACACACTGGTCCTCACTTTGGGACAGACCTTCATAGGCCTGTTTTAAGTTTCAGAGTTGGTTTTACACTCACTGGCCACTTCATTAGGTACACCTATGCAACTGCTTGTTAATGCAAATATCTAATCAGCCAATCACATGGCAGCAACTCAATGCATTAAGGCATGTAGACATGGTGAAGACGAGCTGCTGAAGTTCAAAGCGAGCATCAGAATGGGGAAGAAAGGTAGTGATGCCAGAGGTCAGAGGAGAATGGAGATGATGGGAAGGCAACAGTGAAGAAGAGGGGTGGGCCACTGTATTAGTTACACGCCTCACCTAATAAAGTGGCCAGTGAGTGCAAGTTTTAGGTTAGAATTAGATTAGATTTAGGGTGAGAGTTGGGTTTAAAGGCGTTTAGTTGTGATCAGTGGTGGAAAGTAACTAAGTATATTTACTCAAGTACTGTACTTAAGTACAATTTTGAAGTAGTTGTAGGCTACTTTACTTGAGTATTTCCATTTTATGTAACTTTATACTTCTACTCCACTACAGTTTGAGGCAAATACTGTACTTTTTACTCCTAATTTTTTTAAATTAAATCTTATAACAGTATATTGCAAAACACTGCACATTTTGATGCTGATACTTTTGTACTTTTACTTCAGTAAGTTTTGAATGCAGGACTTTTACTTGTAGTGGAGTAATTTCACAGTGTTGTATTAGTACTTTTAATTAAATAAGGGATCTGAATGCTTTCCCCACCATTGGTTGTGATAGTTAACATGGTACAGGTAATGCATTACCTCAATAAATGGCTTCACAAGTACTATAGGAGTACACGTGTGTGTGTGTGTGTGTGTGTGTGTGTGTGTGTGTGTCAGAGGTAGGGGCGGGGTGAAGGAGGGACTGGAGCGGCAGAGAGAGGAGGAAAAAGCGGCCACACTAACACGCTGTTGTAGCCGGTTATAATGTGAAAATGTCCACTATGGAAACGCTGAAGGCTTTTGTCAACCAGCGACTGACTGCGGCTGTAGAAGACATCTTCGGGCTGTTGGAAACAACCATATCAAACTACGAAGAAGAGATTGGTCGCCAGCGCAGGCTGCTGGAGGATGTTGTCGAATCTGACATCCACGTTAACCAAGCAGGTCCGTGGGAGGTTGTTTCGCTATGCCGAGTTCGGTGGTTTCAGGACCGGGACCGGTTAAACCCTGTCACATTGCTTACACTGATCTAGCTTTAAAATGGCTAGCTGAATTGCAATTTGGCAGTGAAAGGCTGCTAGCGTGCTGAAGCTGTGTGTAGAATTAAATCCGGTCGGAAACTGACCGATTTAGAATTTCAAAATAAAAGCAGAAATAAAAATTCACCTTAAAACGCCTGTAAAAGACATACCCAAAGTAAACTGTAAGCTTTTCTCGAATAGTTAGGATCAAATCTGTGGTTTTGGTCAAATTTGATGGGTAATACTTTTATTTTATTCCCAAAGAGTCAGAATAACTGTAAGTGCTACTGTTATTGAGTGATGGAAGTTGAAACAGTGAAAAATGTGTTTTTTATTGTCCGCCTGAATATTTTTGGTAAATTCAGGCCTGCAGATCATTATAGCTGGGACTAATGGGCTGGAAAAACAAAGGGGTCAAACTATAAAATAATACCTACTGCCATTTCAAATTTGATGAAGATCTCTCAAAAAATTAATATTTTACCCAGGTTTTTAGAATTATCATAATAATAATTATGATTATAATTATGATCATTCATTATGATTATTATGATTATGTATTTATAGATATGTTGTTAAAGTGTTTTTTTAATCAATAGAATCACAAGAATCTTAGCTTTTTAACGATATGTAGCATGAATATCAACTCAACAAAGTGGTTCTGTACATAAGCGTAACAGTGTAAAACATCCCTTAGGGTTCCTATGTTATGTGGGCGGAACGCTAACAGATTAAAATGAATGAATGATATGGAAGTGAATGACTTAATTAACATGCAAAAAGAGTAGAGTACTTTTACTTTTGATACTTTAAGTACATTTTGATTCTGATACTTTTGTACTTTTACTTCAGTAAGTTGTGAATGCAGGACTTGTAGTCCTACTTGTAGTGGAGTAATTTCACAGTATGGTATTAGTACTTTTACTTTAGTAAAGGATCTGAATACTTCTTCCACCACTGTCATAGATGTTGGTCTGTTTCATTTTAACCCTCCAGATGTCCAAAAACTGATTGTTAAGAAAGAAGAGCAGCAGGAGTGGAGCAGCAGTCTGGACCAGCAGGACCCAGAGCTTCCACACATTAAAGAGGAACAGGAGGAACTCTGGAGCAGTCAGGACGGGAAGCAGCTTCAAGGACTGGAAGAAAGTGACATCACCAAATTCCCATTCACTGCTGTGTCCGTGAAGAGTGAAGATGATGATGAGAAAGCTCAGCCCCCACAGCTTCATCAAACACAAACTGAGACTCCAGCTTGCAGCACAGCCCAACAGATGGAGACAGAAAGGGACAGCAGCCACCAGCTGCTATCTTTACACTGTTTTGAATCAGAGACTGAGGATAATAATAATGATTGGAAGGAGTCAAGAGATCAAGAGTCAGGTTCAGACACACTGATAAATAAGAGCACTTTGAATCATATTAAGTCCCACATCCGCGAGAGGCCGTTTAGTTGCACAGTTTGTGATAAAAAATTTGGCTGCAAAGGAAATCTGCACGCTCACATGAGAAGCCACACAGGAGAAAAGCCTTTCACCTGTACAGTTTGTGACAAAAGTTTTAGTGCAAAGGTCAATCTGAAGACTCATATGAGAAGTCATACTGGGGAGAAACCGTTTAGTTGCTCAGTATGTAACAAGAGTTTTAGTCAGAAGAAGACGTTAGTGATACACTTGAGAAGTCACACAGGGGAGAAACCGTTTAGTTGCTCATTCTGTGGAAAAAGGTTTAGTGAAAAGGGAACGCTGAAGAGACACACAAGAGTTCACACAGGAGAGAAACCGTACAGCTGCAGTGTTTGTGGGCGGGATTTTAGTTTGCTGTCACATGTTAAAAGCCATAAATGTACCGGTGCAAGCAGTAAGAAGTGAATCTGCATCATTCATTTGTTCATTCTCCTTAACCGTTAATTTTAATTTTGGTCATGAATCAGAGGGGCTGGAGCCGATCCCTGCTGACATTGGGAGAGAGGTAGAGTAAACCAGAAAACCATTCACACTCTCATTTTGTTAAGTAATGTCACTTAAACTTCACCAGTTGCTCCCTGGTGCACCTAGGCAAATTAATACCATTATAGACAGAAGACACAAGGGCTTGCAGTATGCTAATTTCAAGTATACACATATATCCGTTAATTATAGAGGTGTGAATCAGCAGAGGCCCCACGATACGATTTTATCCTGATACTTGAGTCACGATACAATATTATTTCGATTTTAAGCATTTTGCGATATGGTGAGTAATGGGATACAATTTATTGGAATTCAACCGTTTAACTGCATTTCTGTCCACAAAATTAAATTCAATCAGGAATTATTTTGTCAAATAAGAGACAATTCTCAGTCTATTCATCTCACTTCAGTCTTTTTATTTCTCCACAATGAGAGTCAAACCCACAGACTGACCAACAAAGTATTCAATCAAACTGAACTGAACTGATATCAAACATGTATGGACGACAACAACTTGCAGTATTTTATCAAACTTTCCTCAACTTTAAGCTTCACTGCTCTGATTTTTTTTTTATGTAACATAAAAAAAACCCTAACTTTGCATCGTTACTTAGACAACTTCCCGATTCGATATCCTGACACACATGGTGCCTATATATTCCTTAGATCTTTTAGTTTCATATGATATAGATATATAAAATTAAGCCCGCTACAGTCTCTGGAAAAACAAAAAAACTGCGAAAAGAAGCTGACCACCCACCGGCCCTCTGGATGCTAAATATCAATACCTGGCAGCCATGATTTGGTATAATATTGCCACACAAAATATCGCGATACTATGCTGTATCAATTTTTTCCCCCACCTCTAGTTAATTACAGCCCGAAGGTGTAACAACACATACACAGATATCATTAATCTTACCGTAAGGCTTTTGTACTTCCTGCTGCTGACAATCTGGATGTTTTTCTGTCTTCTATCATTTCATAACTTCCAAAACATCGATTGAAGGTCATGGTCATGTGCAGCTTTTCAGCCTTTCCCTTTCCTGCTGAGACTTCTCCAGAATCTCTGAATCATTTAATGATGTTATGGACTGTTGATGGTGTGTTCCCTAAATTCCCTGCTTTTTCACACAGTGTCGAACCTTGGCCCATCCTTGTTTGTTGTCTGCTGTGAACAACATTTTTACTATAGCGAAAGACAAGAGTTACTTAGAAAACCTGATGGTTGAACATACAAAAATTTGTGCAGAATATGCCAGCGTGTGACAGTGAATTAATTTGCAATGATAAACAATGCAATTTATGTGTATTTATTCTGAAGTGTTTATTCGATGGTTGATACAGTGTTTCCCACAGGATATTTTGAGACTTTGGTGGAGGGACTGTGGACCATCTAGGGGGTCCGGGGGCATGCAACCCCGGAGGAAATGTTTGGCATAAAAGCCCAAATTTGGTGGCTTTTCACACATTCTAATTCTACTATTCCATCATGTACAATGATTTAATCACGGCACATTTTGAGTTTGCCTACCTGAGTGTCAACATGTAGGGGATTGTTGTAAAGGAGAATATGCCAATTCCCTGACTGATCAGAAATTTTCTAAGTAAGAAAACCTTATTTTATTTTATTTTCTATTTATTGAAACATTCACTGTACAGTTAACCTATCAAGACACTATCATGCCAGCAATTAGTGAAGGGACAATGAAGCTTTGTGAACCAGTTGCTTTATTTTTTGACCCCACTAGATGGCGTTCTTGGCTTAAAAAAAAGGCTTTATCAATGGTAATTGAGTGTATTTTCAGCCCTTTGTTGAACAAAGGCCATCTAGTGGGCTCCGTAAATAAAGCAAATGGTTCATGAAGCTTCAGTGTCCCTTATACATACATTCACAAAACTGTCAATCAGTAGTGGAAAGTAACTAAATACATTTACTCAAATACTGTACTTAAGTACAATTTTGAGGTACTTGTACTTTACTTGAGTATTTCCATTTTATTTAACTTTGTACTTTTACTCCACTACATATTGAGGCAAATATAGAACTTTTAACTCACTAAATTTAGCTGACGGCTTTAGTTACTTTTCAAGTCGAGATTTAACATAAAAAACATGACAAATTAAAAGTTATTATACATTTTAAACTCAACAGTATATTAAATATTTAAAATGAGCATTATCTTTACAAAATTAAAACACTGCTTCCATAAATGAATCAATACAGATAATATGATAATATATAAAACAGTGTGAGTGTGACTTTTGATACTTAAAGTACATTTCGATGCTGATACTTTTGTACTTTTACTTCAGTAAGTTTTGAATGCAGGACTTTTACTTATAGTGGAATAATTACACAGTCTAGTGTTAGTACTTTTACTTAAGTATGGGATCTGAATACTTCTTCCACCACTGTCTGTCACTACTCTTAAATCAAAAATGACAACATTGAATTCTCCCATAAGTAGACAATATGGATTGTATGTACGTGTTGTTGTATGACTTCTGGGTTTTTGTTTTTTCGCACTAAACCATGAGAAGGAAGCTTTAAACAGTTCTTCCTCCCTGTTCATCTTCTTTTTTGAAGTAGTTTAAACATAAAATATATGGTCTTTATACATAATTCAATTAAATATATTTCACAAAGGATTCTTTAAAAAAAAAAAAAAAAGGAACAATGAGGATGAGTGTGTACAGATTTAATTCTGCCAGGAGGGGGCTGCATCACTGGATCAAAACACATTTACTAAATTATTTCAGCTTTTTTTTTAAAAGGTCCATTTGTCACAAAAAGTTATATTTTTTATTTTATCCAAGGTCACTGACCAAATTCATATCTGCTTTTCTTCTGCTGTTCTTTAACTGAAACTCTCGCTCTCTCTCTCTCTCACACACACACACACACACACACACACACACACACACACACACACACACATACGTTTACATATACTGTACACCAACATACATTTGGATGGTTATGAATGTCATTTACTACAACAACATGAGTTGCACCCTTATTTTGAAATGTTTCACCGGAAGTCGCACTGTTGCTCGCCAACAGCTGTCACGGCAGAAACAACTAGAAACCTGTAAATGTTCTATAGGTTCCCTGAGCAGAACACGGAAGCGAGTGGTGAGGTGTCGGTTCTCTTTAAACGTACACGTATTTAGCTGCATTAATTGAAAACATGTCTAAAGTAGAAATGTTTAGAGTGGTGGTGAATGAGCGTCTAAGTGCGGCTGCTGAAGAGATACTCGGACTGTTTGAGAGAAGCATAGCAGAGTATGAAGAGGAACTTTTTCGTTCAAAGCGGGAGAACGAGCAGCAGCGCAAACTACTGGACGCTGTTTTGAAGCCTGAGGTTCGCTTACACAGAGCAGGTTAGTATTAAAAGGTGGAGAAAAGGTCGAAGCTATAGTCGTTTAAATGAGCACTGGTCATTCAAGTAGTTTGAGATAATTATGCGTTCAGTGAAAGATTAAACCGAGAGATTAAACTTATTTCAAGTCACCTTGACTGCAGGTATGGGGTGGCTGTGAATGAATACAGTCATTTTGACAGAAGCTTTTCTATATTATGTACGTTTCCCGCTTGCAATTGTCTGGTTAAGTTAACATGTCTCTGGTTTTTGAGTTAAAACAGCTATAGCCGCCAATGACGTCAAAGGTATGAAAGATAAGTTATTTGTGCGGGTTGTGTGGCACCATGTACACTGCAAAAAAAAACACTAAATCTGAGGGAAATTATCTTGCTTCATGGACAGATAATTTTACTTGACAAGATTTCTTAAATGTAGATGATTTAATCTAAAATAAGCATGTTGTACGCTTAAAATAAGAAATTAACTCTTAAAACAAGATACATTCAGGATTGCCTTACTGGTGGCCCATTAAGTGCAAATGAAAACATGTACTCCAATGCAAATGATATTTGGCTCCACAGCAGCAGTGTATCCAGAAAGAGGGAGTGTCCCTACAGGTTTTTCAGGTTGAAGACAGAATTTCAGTAAAATAACAATCTCTAACTGTCATCAAAAAAGCATGCATGCATCTAAATCTAGACACACGCAGAGTCTTTTTTAATCTATCAGGGCTCATGGTCCCAGATCTGTGATTTTCAAGCATATCTTATTTTCAAGACTAATTTGTGCTGCAGCTTCACATAATTTCTGCAGTGCATAAATAGTGGGACCTCTGGCTTGCCTCGGCATGCCATGACTGCAGAATAGAGCAGATGTAGGAACCACCCTACCATAACAAATCATTTATACATGACAATTGGTCATGTGCAACAAGGCCAGTATTTCCAATTGAGAATTGAATATTTTAGTATTCTTTATAGATATTATTATCAACATTCTTGATTATTTAATTTTTTTTAATCTATGATGGAACACATATGGAATTATGTAGTAAACAGAAACACGTCAAGCAAACCAGAATGTTTTATATTTTAGATTCTTCAGAGTAGCCTTTAACCTTTTACTTTGATGGTCTCAAACACATAAAGAAGGCAAGAAATTACACAAATTAACACTTGACATGATACACCTGTAAACTGAAAATAATCTAAAATCTTAAAATCTAAAACATATTCTGGTTTGTTTGACGTGTTTTTGTTTACTACATAATTCCATATGTGTTCATTCATAGTATGTCTTTAGTATTGATCTACTACAATATTGAAAATGATTATAAATAAATAAAAAACATTGAATAAGAAACTTTTGACTGGTGTGTGTGTGTGTGTGTGTGTGTGTGTGTGTGTGTGTGAGAGGGAGACACAATTTGTCACACACACGTTGTTACCCAATGATTTCATCATTTTGGTGAGCAGCCATTGAATTTAACAACCTGGATATAGGTCTAGTTGCAAAGCCAAAAAACAGCACTGCTATGTGGCATAAAATGAACAGAAATAGACAATTAAATTGTTAATCATAATTATTTGTATGACAGTTAAGGCTAATACATACTCCACAAGAGCAGACAAATTTGTTTGTTTTCTCCAGGTGGCAAGAACAAAGTTAGTTTTGCTCCAGGACATTTCATACTTCAGTGCAAAACTCCTGGGAAGTCCTCATAGGGTCCTCCCACTGCACACACACATTTCTGACCAATCACACAGCAGTTGTCGGACAGAACATAGGAAAAAACGTTCTGCCCAGATGATGTGCCAAGAGGGTTCGTACGGGTGCTTGAAATCCTTGAAAATGCTTGAATTTAAATGTTGTATTTTCAAGGTTTAAAAAGTGCTTGGATTTTGGATAAAGTGCTTGTAAATGCTTGAAATTCTTACTGTATTTCTCTTGCAATCTGACTATATCCATCTATAGACTATAGATAATCACATGTTCAATGTAAAAAACACGGCCTAGCGTTCAGTTCTGCGGCAGTACATCAATAAGCCAATGAGCTGAGAATTAAGTTGGACAAAGCTACAGTTTGCAAACTGAAAGTTGCAATAACAAGAGTATTCATTTGAGTAAAACTAGCCTACTGTATCAAACCTTGGTAGCATGAATTACTAGGTTTAATTTTATCCAAAACTTATTTAAAAACAAAACACACTTAAGTATGCAAGATTACTGTGATACTAATCTCATGCCTCTTCGGGGGCTAAAACATAAAACATTGAACATCTTGACGTTATCTTTACAATATCACCTGACTTGAGTTGGTTTTAGGATCAAATGAATGCACTATTTATGCACTGCAGAAGTCTATTTTTGTCCTGTCAAAATAAAAGCATCCATTATCAAAACAGGCTTTTGCATAGTACTGTAAATACATCTTTTATTTTGCCCATGTATGCATGTAGCATTAATCAATTAATTGATCGTTAACGCTTTAGATAATCAATTTGGCAGATTTCTTCCAAACACCCATCCCTATTGCAAATGCAAATTTCCAGTCTGAAACAATGTTAACATACTAGAGATGAGGCCAGTGGCACTCTGCCCTCTTCTTACACATGCTGTGCTGGATTCCTATTTTCCTTTGTGCGTTTGAGCTGTGTTGAACATATAATCACTAGAAAATCTTTGCATTCATTTGTTTTTTTTCCATATAATCTGCAGATGTTCGAAAGGAGCCTCCACACACTAAAGAGGTACAGGTCAAACTCTGGAGAATGCAGGAGGGAGAGCCGCCTCAAGGATCTCTGCCTGTGAAGAGGGTAAATTATGAAGAGAAAGCTCAGTCCTTACATCTCCATCAGGGACAAGAAAAGGCTGAGCCTGCAGCCTGCAGCCGAGCCCAATGCATGGAAAAAGGGATTGGCGAAAAGGACCGTGGAGGACCAGAACAAGCTGACACTAAATTAAAGGAGGCGCAAACAGGTGCTTCTGTCAGCCAACCAGCTAGGGAGGGCGATACTTCAAATTCTTCTGAGCCTGAGACTGAAAACAGTGATGAGGATGACGATGATGATGATGGAAAGGAGACAAAAAAAACTAAAAAAACTCTGACTGGTGTTCCTGCAGCTGCTAAAGGATGTAATGATGGCAAGAACTCTCTCAGATGCTTCAGGTGTGGTAAAATATTTGACCTCAAGGACTGTGTGCAGAGCAATGGAAAAAGTCCTCAGGGAAAGAGACCATTTGTTTGCTCAGTTTGTGTTCAAATATCCACACAGAGTAAACATTTAGTTTCACAAAAGACTCAATATGGGAAGAAAACCTTTGGCTGTTTAGTCTGTAAGAAACAATTTAGCTTCAAAGGAGATGCTGTGAGACATGTCAGGATTCACACAGGGGAGAGACCCTATACCTGCACGGTTTGTGGTAAAAAATTCTCGCAGAGCACAGGTCTGGCCTCACACATGAGAACCCACACGGGAGAGAAGCCGCACAGTTGCCCGCTCTGCCCCAGACGGTTCATCCGGACAGGCCTTCTGGTCAGACACATGAGAGTTCACACAGGAGAGAAACCTTACAACTGCTCGGCATGCAACACAAGATTTAGTCTGAGTCAGTCTTTGTTGAAACACATGAGGATCCATACAGGAGAGAAACCATACAGCTGCGAGGTCTGTGATAAAAAGTTTTTACAAAAAGGACATCTGACACAACACATGACACTGCACACAGGGGAGAAGTCATTCACTTGCCGTGTTTGTAATAGAAAATTCTCCAGACAGTCAAGTTTGAAAAACCACAGGTGTAAGTCCAGCAGCAGTAGCAGTAAATAAAACTGCAGTACTGCAATTGAGAAACTTCCCACTTAGAGTGTCTTAGGTTGCTTTCACAACCCAAGTCTGTTTGGTTTGTCCGAATCAGAGTGAAATTGATACATTTGGTTTGTTTTGTATTTAGTCTGGTTGATTTCACAGTGCAGAAATGTAGCGGACCAAATAAAAAAAAAAGATTTGAAAGAGGGGCGCGAACGAAGATGGAGGGCTGGAAATCTACTCGCACTTTTACTTCTTATTGGTTAAAAAGTTGGCGGTGAAGAATGCAAACACGGAAATAAACAAAGAAACGTGGAACTGAGCGCAAACCGATTACCTTTAATTAAACCGCTGTAACCTGCTTTGGTGTTCCAACCAAACTAATGTGGAGAGCCAACAATAAGTTGATCCATTATTTCCACAGACGATGTGCTGCGATCAGACAGCTGTAGAATCAGAGAAGGCGAGGCTTGATGCTCCTAGCACGATCTGCTATTTTAGAGCAACATGTTGATAATCCTGCAAATGACAAATTAGCTTTAGCTCAGTGGTAGCCTACAGAGTGAAACTGAAGGACACAAATGTCATCTTTATAATATTATCTGTGTTAATCTCACTACGCAGATAGCCCAAAATCGAATGCATTTGTTTAATTTCCTTTAGTTGAGTCGATTCTGGTCGGATTACGTTCACAGTGGAATCGAACCACTCCTCTCTGCAAGAGGTCTCGGACCAGTTATTTTGGTGTGCACCAGAGTACGATTGGAGCATTCACAAGTGACCAAACGAACCATAACAAGGCTTAAATCGCACCAGAGATCCATTGAAACAGACTAAACTTTGGGTTGTGAAAGCGCCCTTACTATCTGCCCCTAGATGGATTGTGTTGTGGAGCTGGAGCTGTAAACCATCTGATAGCCTTTATACATTGGGTGAGGGTTGTGGAACATCCTTGATAGGTAGCCTGACTATTTCAGGGCTGACAGATGACAATAGCGTGATGGAAACACCAAAATTCGAAGAAAAAAGATGAGCATTTAAGTTTTTACGATCCACAGTCATGAGAACAGCAAAGAAAGTTTCATCTATTAATCTGACTTTTGGGACGTGGAGACTCTACACAGAAGGAGCCACGCTGGGCAGCAAGCTCCAACCTGGAAACCTCTTGCGTTGCTGCGGGAATTTAATCAAAAAATAATTGAAAGTTGCATCTTGTTATTTTACCAGTGGAAATAAAAAAATGAAGTTATAATGCAGCTCATGCTTTGTGTCGTTTCTGAACATACTGATGCAAAAATAAAAGTGTATTGTAGACTGTAACCCTATAGAGGGCCGTTGAATTTGCAGTAGATCTGGGTTAAAAAGCAACAAGAGGTTTAGAACAATTGTGATTAAAATAAGTTTGCAGATTAATGTGGAATTATTCAGGAATGTCTGCATCCTCGTTAAATGCAATTATTCATGCCGACAGATACAGACAGAACAGTTTAATGTACACAAACTAACGTGAGAGATGAATGCTGAAACTATTTCTCGCTGAAGACATACATGAATCTAAAAAGACTGTAAATCAGTAAACAGAAAATATACCATGCGCTGAGAGAGTCATTTCGTACATTCAATTGGATGACTTTAGGTTAATTTCTACCGGCAACAATTTGGAAGCATTCTTTTGATTTTGTTTTATTCAAAGGTTACAGCAGTGTATTGGTGGTGGGTCCACAATAACTGAAGCAGGTAATAATACTTTCCTGAGTAAAGGTGCTATAAAAAATACAATGTTTATTCAGAGGATACATGGAAACTCACATTTTCCTCCTCTTTTTTAAAACATTTTATTAAGCAGGAGGGACACCATCATTGTAAGCACATTGTATTCTAAGCATATAGCATTCATTCAGCATTCATAGCAATTAAAATTAAAAGAAGTTATAAACATTTCTACTGAGTAAAGTCTTCTTTTTCAATGTTAGCTAAAATAAGTTATAGTGGCAGGCAAACTGATGGAAAAAGTATTTAAATTCCTAACTTGAATAAAAGTTCTAATACTACACTGTTAAATTACTCCACTACAAGTAAAAGTCCTGCATTCAAAACTTACTGAAGTAAAAGTACAAAAGTATCAGCATCAAAATGTACTTAAAGGATCAAAAGTAAAAGTACTTGTTGTGTTGAATGGACCCACTTAGATTGTTTTATATATTCTAAATATGTATATATAAAAATATGTATATATTATGTAAGCAGTGTTTTAATTTTGTAATCACTTTAAATTGATCAAGGTTTTTATGTTAAATCTTAAACTGAAAAGTAACTAAAGCTGTCAGCTAAATGTAGCGGAGTAAAAAGTACAATATTTACCTAAAAATGTAGTGAAGTAGAAGTATAAAGTAACATAAAATGGAAATACTCAATTAAAGTACAAGTAACTCAAAATTGTACTTAAGTACAGTACTAAATGTACTTAGTTACATTCAACCACTGCAGGCAAACCAACCATATGAGAATAGAGATAACTAATACAAAGGTACACTTTACAGCTTGACAATAAAATATATTAAAAAATTGTGATGCAATGTTTGCAATAACAGGACATTTTTCAATCTATTCAAGAAAAAGTGCATATGCGTTGTACACATCACACTGCCAGAATGTATTTATGATATTTGCAATGCACATTTGTGTGGAGCTAACTATGTAGCAAAAATAATCTGCCAACATGTTTTGAGTTGTGAAACTGCTTCTTCCAAATGTGTGCTCAAAGAGATGAATGTGTCCACAGCTCTGTAATGTAATGTTTGTGACGATGTAGACGTTTGTAACAGTAACAAAATATGTTCTCGTAGACAGTGTAAAGGGTAACTTAACGTGTTAACAGCAGTGGTGGAATGTAACTAGGTACATTTATTCAAGTATTGTACTCAAGTAAAGTACAAATAATAGAAAAATATACTTGAGTATTTCGATTTTATGTAACTTTATACTTCTACTCCACTACATTTTGAGGCAAATATTGTACTTTTTACTAAAACATAATAATTTCCTTTTTTAAATTACCTCATAACAGTAAATTAAGTAGTTAAAATGAGCCCAAACCTTACAAAATAAAATGCATAAATAAATCAATACAACTAATCCAATTATATATTTTGAATATATAAAACATAACAAGTACTTCTACTTTTGATGCTTTAAGTACATTTTGATCCTGATACTTTTATACTTTTACTGTACTAAGTTTTGAATGCAGGACTTTTACTTGTAGTTGGCTACTTTCACAGTGTGGTATTCATACTTTTACTTAAGTAAAGGACCTGAATACTTTTTCCTAACCCTAACCCAGCAACAGAAAACCTTATCTTGTACTTTTATTTGGAGGCACTGAACTGTGGCTTGGACATGTTTTAGTTTTTTTACACTATTTCAGATTCCTATATATACCGTATATATAAATCTGGTGCACATTTAGAAATTTGCGCACACAAATCTGAGATTATTTTGTCCCATTCTCAAATCAGTGTGTGAATTTACAGATTTTTCTACACATTGACAAAGAGATACAGGTTCACAACTCTCAACAAACACTGCAACATATTTGGCCCTATATATTATAACCACCTTTACTCTCCACACACTTATCAGCCAGCTGCTCTTGCAATAGTTGGAATGTTCAGAAGGACAAAAATACACGTGAAGGTTGGCCTGAGCTTGTATGCTGCTAGCAAGACTTGCCAACCAAGACTTGGTAACAAAGAACTACTCCAGTGAAATGAGAGTTAATTGTAAGCATTAGAGGTTTTTACTGCTGTTGGTGTGCAGTCCTGATTGTGGGTGAGCCATTGAGCTGCTGCTGTTGTTGTTGTTGTTGTTGTTGTTGTTGTTGCTCCTTCTGCAGTTCTCCTTACCCCGTGTTGATGGCCTACTCTCAAGAATATGGGTCTTGCCTTGTTCTTCTTTCATGAAGAGGTCTACCAATAGAATTTTCTCCTTGTGGATCTGGAGGCTGATATCTTTAGGGATGTCTGGGATTAGCCAGTCCACAACATCGCTCATCACCATCACAACGTTCTGGTAGAGATAAATGGAAGTGTATGTCATCTTATTTTATGTTCTTCTATTTATTATTTTAAAAAAGAGCCATGTTAAAGTTACAAGAAACATGCTTTAGAATTTAGATTCTCCCATACCTAGGCTATGTAAATAAGTATTAAAAGCTACAGAAAACATACATTTGCTGAAAAATCACCATTGTTTTCTCACAGAAGTCTAGATGTCAGAGCAGTAGTAATAGTTATGGTATAGTTATATTATGGTAATAGTTATAGTGCTATGGTATATACAAATATGGACCACTGTAAAAGTAACAAGAGGAATTCCACAGCCTTAAACTGTATGTTTGACTAACAGTTGATTTCAGCGACCAGAAATTAAACAAAAATAATATCTTTAGTCTTCCCCAAACAATCTTGGCAGCAGGAGAAGCTTTTTCCTTAACCATTTTAAATGTATTTCTCGTGAAAGTTTGTTAATCCAGGAACCAAATAAACCAGACATCTGTCTTGTCTGGTTGGCCAGTGAGCTGCACTAAAAAAAGAGACTTGTGATGAGACGGACACAACATAAGAGCTTTCATTTTTTTGCAGTCCATATTGGCTTGTATCAGTGGTGGAATGTAACTAAGTACATTTACTCAAGTACTGTACTTACAATTTTAAGGTACTTGAGGATTTCCATTTTATGTAACTTTATACTTTTACTCTACTACATTTTAGATGGAAATATTGTACTTTTTACTCCACTACATGTAGCTGACAGCTTTAGTTAGTTTAGTTACTTTTCAGGTTGAGATTTAACATAAAAACGTGATACATTTACTTTTTTTATTTTTATTAATTAAACCACATAAAATTAAATTGAAAAAAAAAAAATAGCCCTATCTTGACAACACTGAATTAAAGCTTACATAAATGCATAAAAAAATACAAATATATATATATAACAATCTGAGTGGGTCCATTCCGCATAAAAAGTACTTTTACGTTTGATACTTTAAGTACATTTTGATGCCGATACTTTTGTACTATTACTTCAGTAAGTTTTGAACACAGGACTTTTACTTGTAGTGGAGTAATTTCACAGTGTGGTATTAGTACGTTTACTTAAGTAAGAGATCTGAATACTTTTCCACCACTAAAATATTATTAATACATTGATATGAACAGTTGTAGTCACCTATTTCCGACAGTTTCACCTTACCTGGAAAACAATGACAAATGCCAGTCGGACAGCCAGTACCGCCCAGAATTCCTTTGAGATCTCATATGGAGTATTTGACCAAGGGGGTTCTCTGTAGTCCTTATACCTTTAGAGACAAAATGCATTCTTTGGTTTGGTTTTCAATTATTGATAATCCAGCAGCTGATTGTTCCTTCTTGATGAACAGCTGTCTCATCTCCCAGCCTGAGAAAGAGTTGGTTACTGTCTGGTTTGTTGGACAAACACAATTACATCTGTTTTCCTGGCATAGTTGTTATGCAATTTTCCTTCTTCTATTTTTAGTGTCTGTTTGGTAGTTCCCTGGCTCTGAACAAATATATTTCACCAAGGAGAGGCACAGATGCCAATCAGATTTGTTCTCAGGCCTGCAGAGACATCTCTGTTATCCTCTTCCGACCAGAGCCAATTTCAGCCGGTTCAGAGCCGGTGCTCGTGTGGTTCGCAGTTGGTTCAACTTGCGAACCAGCTCTGAACCTGTTTGCTTTTCCACAGGCTCTAGAGTCACGTTATTACACTACTGCTAACATCTGTATATGTCTCCGCCCTCTCGGCAAGTATAATAACAACGACAGACATGTCTCTACAACACATCTGTGCTGCTCATTTTGATCACTATGGACGCCAAATATATTCTTATTAACACTGAATGTAAGATGTTAATGTTGGACTTTGTTGTAAGCTAATGCTAGCCCGCGAACATTAGCATGCTAGCATTCGCTGGCTAATGTTGGCACGCTAGCTCGCCCGTACCAATCACATTGCAGTTAAACAAATCAAACAAATGAAGGATATAGTTTGTTTCTCTCAACAGCATCCAGTCAGTCTTGTTGGTTGGATAGCCCCGCCCCCAGCCCCTGACGTAAGCGGTTCGCGGTTAAAGACCACCAAAGAGTTGGTGCCACTCTGGAACCAGTTTTTCTGGCCAGGAGCCGGCTCCTTGGCGGTAGAAAACAAATTAACCGTTCACAAATGGGCTCTGGTCGAAAAGCCCTATATGTGGCTCAGTGTGAATGATAGTGTATTAAATCAAATCCAGATTTTACCTGGATATGAGACCTTTGATGTGACAAGGACAAATGGGGCCAAAGTTACAAGCAATATTGATTTGGAAATAACAACAACTCTATGTAGAAAAATGTTTTGTTAGTTGTAGCACTCTGTGAACAGCAGCTAGGGAAAATCACATCTATGATAACTGTCCAACCAAACTCAGTAAACACTGACTTTGGTCTGACAGAGGCCATAGATTGTCTCAACATTGGTCTTACTTGATGAAAGTAACAATGACAATTCCAAATTGAGGTTGATTTCCCACCTGCACATGTCAACGTGGTAGCCAAGTTGCATTGGGTCCATGGCTTCTTTGCCTTCCTGGAAGTGGCTGACATTAAAGTAAGACAGCGTATGGTTGACAAATCCATGCATGGAGCCATCAGTGCTGTACATGTACTGGTAGACCATCCGAGGGATGAAGTCTGAAGTGAAGGAGATGACAAATGCCTAGGGGTTGTGGTTGGGGAGGTGGTGGTGGTAGGGGTGGGGTTTGAGGATTAGGGACAGAAATGGGAGTTAGAATATGTAAACAAGACAGTGTGGAATGTAAAAACATACACATTTAAATAAAAACAATCCACTGGACTGTAGTAGCTGAGTTAAATATGTTTTAATCATTAATTCAAGAGGCCACATCCGTTTTACTGTCAGGAAGTCCCAAGTTGTTTTCTTATACGAATCTGGGAAATATCTGGATAATCAGGTCTGGACATTGTCCAGAGTTGTCCTTACACACATGTAACACACAACAGGAGATTGTCAGTGTCAGGTGCTTTTGCTGGAAATATTCTGTTTGGTTAAGGCAAGGGGTGTGCAGGGGGCAGGACATGATGTAGTGTGCAGAAATCACAGTTTACAGCACATCTAAGGTCGCTTTCACAACCCAAGTCCGTTTGATTTGTCCAAATCAGAGTGAAACTGATACATTTGGTTCATTTTGTATTTTTTCAGTGAAGAGGGGCGTGTACGAAGGTGAAGGAATAAAAAATCTACTCACACTATTATTTGTTATTGGTTGAAAAGTTTGGCGGTGAAAAATGTAAACAAAGCAACGTGGAACCAATCGCAAACCCTGTACCTTTAATTCTACCGGCTGTAATCTGCTCTGGTGTTCTGACTAAACTAATTTGAAGAGAAACGTTTAGAACGAGCCCCTGTTGAGGCTCCGGGTCATTAATAATGTGTTGATCCATTATTTCCAACATGCTGCAATCAGACAGCTGTATTATCAGAGAAGGTGAGCCTTGATACTCATTATTAAGTTATTTTGAGCAATATCTTGATAATTCTGCAATGACAAATTAGCTTTAGCTCAATGGTAGACTGAATGACACAAATTTAATCTCTATAATATTATCTTTGTACAATCTACTGCGTTTTGGTTCATGTCCTTTAATTGGGTCGGATTCTGGTCCGATGTGCACAGTGGAATCGAACCGCACTAGGGTCTGTTTGGAAACAGAGACCCTCTCTGCAAACTCGGTTGTTTTGGTTGCACCAGAGTACGATTGGAGCGTTCACAAGCAACTAAACTAACCGTAACAAGGATTTAACCAGAGTTTGATTAAAACTGACTAAACTTTGGGTTGTGAAAGCGCCCTAAGACGGCACATGAGACTATAAACGCATCCGTTGTGACTACTATTTTTGCAATAGAGAATGGCCATTTTTCTTTGCACATATGTCACAGCAAGCAAGTAATGAACAATAAGCTGTTACTTTGGTGTAAGACTCAACTACATGTACATAAAGTTACATCTGCTCAAAAAAACCTATTCAAGCATTTAGCATGTCCTGACTTGGGCCGCCTTTGGGGACACATCTCAGACTAAAGACCAATTAATTGAGGGTACCTTGTTCAACATTAGGTAAAGTCTGATTTCTAGGTTAGTGGTTAAGGTTAGAGTTAGATTAAGGGTTAGGGGTTAGACAAGCCTAATGCTGTTACAGGGTTAAGGTTAGGCTTAGAAATAAATAAAATGGAATAAAATTCAATCCAACGTGATGGAAGAAAAACACACATTAAATGAAAGAATACCTTGGGAATGTACAGTGCATGCATTACAATCAATTATTACATTCAGGTTTTACTTACATTAATGATGACGGCCACATTTGCTACCCCTCTTAGTAAGTTGTACCATATACCTGTAGACATAACAATATGTATCAACTGCTGGATTTTGTAGATAAAACTGAAATCTTGTTTTTCTATAGTGCAGGAACATGTTTTCTTGTAGTTTGTTGGTTGTCTGGAACACTTCATAGTATCATCATTCCACCGAGATCTCACTGTATCCATTTACCATCAGATAATTGCAGGCATGGTATACCTTTAATAAGAGCTACAGTATGCTGAATGTAACCCACCAATATCTTTGGCTCTTGCTGCCACTGGTCTTCGCAACTCAGCCACAAATTTCTTGGCATCGAGTCGTATTTCAATGATGTTGTTGAGAAGAGCAAAGAGCGGAGCCAGGGGGAAGGATGCCACGAACAGTGTGACAAAACCAAACTGGATGACTGGACACAGAGGAAGAGAGAATAATATATTACAAAGTCATCACCATTAACTGTCAGTCCTATTTGTGTGATTAAATCCAGCCAAGACTAATCTAAATATACTTCAGTTACTAAAGCCCTTTACAGTAGATTATAGGTTCTCAAAGTGCGGCCTGGAGCCAATGGCGGTTGTTAGGTGTTAGTTTTTAATCCAACTGTACATTTCTCTGAAAGGATGAATCTCCGTTTCGTGGTCTTTAGCGGCATCTATAGGGATAAGTGGTAATTACATGGGTGGTTTAGACCTCAATTGACCTCACTCCCAGAGGTCCATGATGCAATGTTTTTTTTTAACCACTGGGATGCTGACTGTGTCTCCCCCTTCACTCTGTCTCTGGGAAGAGACTGTGACCGCAGCTGTAAAGATGGAGTCGGAGCAGGAGCCGGAGTCAGGCCCCTTGAGAAAAAACGTTGTGCTGGCGAGGAGAAGAAGCGGTTTCAAGATAAGTGGACAAATGCTTACTCTGCCTTACCTCACGGGTTGGAAAAAGTCATGTGCTTGATCTGCAAGCAGGTTAATGCAATGCTTAAGGACTTCAGCATATTGTGTATATATTTTTAATAGTAAATTAATAGTAATCATTTCTATATATATCCATTTAGGAGATGTTATTTCATCTTTATATTTGATATCCATTACTTAAAGCTTGATGTTATATATAATTTAATACTATATACTATAGCTGTGTTTATTACGTAGTAGTTAGTATTCTTTACTGAACCATATTATTCTATATCTTTAATGGTGTTCATAGCATCACTGTATTTAGAGATATATTGTATGTCATCTGTCTCCATAGGGATTTATTGTTATCCTGGTATTTCTGTATTTTTATTCGCTGGGATAGAGAACAGAGTTTATTGTTAGCAGGTTTGCAGTTGTGCTGTCTTTGCTAAAAAAAAAAAAAAAAAAGGAAAAGTAACAGCACTATGACACTGATTAATCTATGAAGATGCAACTGAGCACCTGAAAACCTTAAACAACATATATAATGTTTATGATCTAATTAACTATTACTCATGTTGATCATGTTCCAGCCTAATGAAACATAGGTGGTCTTTGATTCACGCTCCGGTGTGAGCAAGGTATTTATCTATATAGGATCTGTATCAAGGTTAAAGACTACAGAAAATCATACTGGTGAATGTTTTGCTTCTGTATTTTTCAAGTAGTGAGTGTGCAGGGATGTCATGTGAAGTACTGACTCATTTCCATATATTCAGGTGTTAATCCAGCAAATGGTTCCAGGAAGTGGTCAGTTTCATATCTCTGCATCTTCTTCTGTCTCTCTTCTTCTTGAAAAGCCCCCTGCTTTGACCGAATGTAGCGAATCAGCTTCTTCAGCTTGCTGAGAAACACACACACACACACACACACACACACACACACACACACAATATGTGAACACATTAGCATGCATTCCCTTTATAGAAGTTGTAATAAGTATTACTGTTTTCATAGTTTTGGAAACCTAGTCTACTCTGGTAATCTAAACATGTATGACATGAGATTTAAATCCCCAAATGCTTGGACACTGTTTCCCAATGTGGTGTGTACTGAGGTTGCTAAATCAACCCAACAAAGAGTGTATTATCTTAATAATAGGAGAGCAATGTCTTTTTTCATAGAGGCATTTAGAGTTACTGATATGCTTGCTTATTAAGGAGTCAAGTTAAAGTGATGCTACAAACATTCATCCATCCATCCATTCTCGGCCGATTATCCGGGGCCGGGTCGTGGGGGCAGCAGGCTACGGAGGGCATTCCAGGCGCCCCTCTCCCCAGCCACAACGTCCAATTTAATCTTAGTCCAATTATTAAAGATCTCAGATGCTAGTCAACTCTCCTGTTGTCTCTGACTGGTTGCATTAGTTCAGTAAAAATGCATCAGATTTTATACCTATTCTAGACGGTTCCTATGGTTTTAGAACAATACATTCATAGCATATTAATTTGGAATACAATAATACCCCATATATGCAAAGCTGTTCTGGAGAGGCACAATGCAAAAAGTGGTCTACCACTGCCAAACATTTTATATTTTTCCACCTCATGAGTGTTTGAAAATTAAGTCCCATGGGACAAGTATTTGCTCACGAGGCTCTCTGAGGAAACCTAGCAGAGAGCTGTCAAAAACACACATCCTTAATTTGTGATAGATACAGATAATTAAGTTTAAGATAATAACCACCTGCACTTTTGTAAAGCCAATCCGGTTCAGCTATAATCTGGTTCAAACCTGAACTCTGTCAGATTCCCCTACGACTTTAGTTTAGTTGAAATTTTATTTGACATTCCCAAGATTATACACATTCTGGTCAGATATATGTTTTAACACGTGTTGAAAAAAGGTGGATCCAGATCCTGTTATTGATGGGCAAC